>NW_019238950.1:16241-44194 GCF_002742605.1 Olea europaea var. sylvestris
TCGACCCACCACAAAACCCGGGATGTCATGGGCATTTCTTTAAGCCACCGGTCTCGTCTGTTTGACACCACTCCACACACTGCTCCTATAGCACGTGTTAGATATATATGGAGTGTATATAGTCCCTATTTGACAATCATTATTTGGGAAAATCAAAGTTTTGAATAATAATTTTTAGGGTACAGAAAAGTTAAATTTTGTTATGTGTAGAATATTTTATTGTGTGAACGTATGACTGAAAATGAACACGTAAAAAAAAAAAAATTTCAAATAATGTTTATCAAATAGGGACATAGTGTATACATTCATGTCCAACTTAGGATTTCAATCAATGTTGATGAAATCAGCATTATTATTCTGGTGATGAAATGTCCAATTGCATTGTGCTTCACCGACATACAAGTGATATTACACATCAAAACTACCTACTTGATGAATAAGTATGCTTAGAAAGAATTATAGTATAAACTATGTTGTCTGAATGCAGAATTCCAATTGTTTTGTCTGTTCAAGCACTGGGGTTACTTTCTCTGGTATATGAACAGTTAGTCATTTTGAATATTCAACCTGCTGTTGTTTCCTGATTGGAACAGAATTTAGAATAAGCCAAAATTCTAATTCATTTTTTGTTAGAATTTTAGGGTGACCCAAATTTTTTTGTTGAAATAATTGTAGGCTTCAATTAAATCTTTTTTTTTCGTGGTTTGATCTTGTTTACTTCACTATTGTCATTAAATTTCATTTTTTACAATTCGATTTGAGATCAACAAGTGGTATCGGAGCTTTCGCGCCCAACATTTTTATTGGAAAATTATGTGCTAATTACTATCACAACATAGATTTTGGTCGTCTTCTATGATCAATTTGAGCAGAAGTATAATCCCAACAAGATTTGGCGTGGATATTAGCAACTCAATTAGTTAAGCCTAATTCGAAAATAGAATAATGACACAACCAAACCTGAACGAAGAATGATCTATCATGGAATTGCATGTAAAGCAAACAACTATTAAACTTTTATTGATTGAGCTGAACTCTTCCCCACCCCCCCCCTCTCACTGTACATAATTTCAAGAAGTTGAAAGGTACAAGTATGCATTGGCTTTTCACCCTTTGGTAGAAAGCATTTTGCACTTCAAGCATCTGCAGTCCTAGAACAGGGATTAAACAGAAGGCTACAATAGAACAGTTTTTGTTTCACCGTATGCCGATCCGCTAGCAGTTTTCACCAATGACCATGGACAGGAGATTCGCCAAATGTTGGTGGAACGACGACTGAGGAAGAAACCTTAAACCTTTTGCTTCGTGACTCATCGCTCCCATTAGTACTCATCACATCTGGACTACTAATCCAGCCCATATTTTGATCTCCGAACCCTAGTTCGTCAAAATTATAAACTTCATTCATATCCGATCCATCCGAGTCCATTCCATGGTGCCAGAAACTAGCCCATTCGTTGCTGTAATCCGAGACGCTCGAACTCTCCCACGAAGAGGGCTCATCGGAAACATGAGGCACAATGACGCTTGGTTGCACCGCCTTCTCTATTTTCTTTATATCAGCAGGATTTTGATTATATTGATTATAGCCTCGGAAATGAAAGATACTAGCAAAAGTGAAGTGATCGCTTACTCTACTCTTGGTTACCTTATTCTCCGAGTTCCTGGCCATGATACTCTGCAAATTCTTGCTCAACTTAGCTTTCAAGGAAGAAAAACTCAGTCCATGCCTGGTGTCGGATTCAGATATCGCTCCATTCCCATTTGATTCGGATGAAATAACATGGTTTGTAGTTACAGCAGCAAAGTTTGTTCGTGCATTTTCTCCACGTAAGGCACGAGCTGCTTCATCATAGGCACGGGCAGCTTCTTCAGGGGTATCATAAGTTCCAAGCCACAATCTTACGCATTGAGTCGAGTCCTTGATCTCAGCCACCCATCTCCCCGAAGGCCTTTGCCTCACGCCAACAAATCTACGCGTTGCTCTAGATTTTGTTTGCTGTGACCTCTTGGTGGTGTTCGAGGCTATGGTAGTTTTATTTGTGTCGCACCCAGCCATTACTGCAGTAGTTTTTATGGTTTTCTTGTGAAGTTCAAATTGAGAACTTATGATAATAATCTGTTGCTCTATTTATACCAGTCCATCCAAGCATAAGGCTAAAGTGTAATTTGTGGGAACTCTCCTCAATTATTTGCTTTGGACGTATCCTAATTAATAACCCGTTACATGCTTAATGATATTTTAAGCTCTATTAGCTTGGATTTACCTGCAAATGCGTAGCTAGTTAAAACTCCATTAAAAAATTCAAAATATCATCATTGCATATAAAATAAGGACAATAAAGGTGAAAAGGGTTTAATCTGAGGTTGGCTACCAACTGACATAGCTGAACTCGTTACATATTTCCAACCCGAGGTAAAATACATCATTCAGAAGTCCATAATTTTATTTCTTTGCTTAGTTCCTATTCAGGTTTTATTTTTATTTATTTATTTATTTTTGTTATATCATATAAGACCTGTCCCCTTGACTTGGTCAAAAGAATCGGTATGTCAAAGGTCTTGATAGGTCAGCTCAGCACCTCGACCAATACCCATCGATAGAAGCCGAAGTTGAACTATGATATACGTCGTACCTAAATATTATCGTGACATAAAGAAGGAAGTGATCCCCCTAAAAACAACATGGCATAAACCAACCATTCAAAAGGATGACATCATTACTTCGGACCATGTCTAAAGCCTAGGTGTCATTATGACCCGCACTAGTCGAATTCACCAACCAATCAAATTTCATCAAATGAATATATAGTGACACACAACCTTCGGTTGAATCAATGTAGCTTGATGTCACTAAGGCAACAAGCTAAGTCTATTGCCTATATAAAGGGATTGTCAATTGGATGTGTTGTACAAACTATTAAGGGCGGACCGCTGTTTGGGGTCGGGCCCCACATGTAGTTAAAAAAAAATTGTGGGGCCCATCCCCACCTCTTTCTCACCTGGCAGGGGGCTGTGAAGTACTTGCATCATTTTTCATTAAGGGCAATTAATTGATAGCCAGCAATTTAGAAAACATACCTTATATGCTAGCTGTACCAAATTGGTAGGAATTGATTCTCTTTCCACATATGTATAGCGACAGCCATGTAATTAGGTCAATTACTCCTATTATATGGACGAAACCTCACACGGAGGATTATCGAGTGAAAACTGAAAAATTTGTCATGGAATCAGAGATTGAATGAGAGGGAGATTCAAACTAAGATTTTCTCGGTACTATTGCAAAATTCCAGAATTATAACGCTTGAATTCAATTATTCAAATTTATCTAAGTTGATCAAGACACGCATTATCATTTTTTGCCATCAACAAATTGTATAAACTAAAAATCTGTCTCTTATTAAAGGCTGTTGAATCATTATTCATGAACGGTGTTCAACTATATAGATATAAAGAATAGATTATGCGCATTCTATCTATAGTAATAAATAGTACTCGTAGAATGTATTCGGTAATTGGTATGCTTTAGTCGACAATGTGATTTATGAGAATTTAGCACTCATTTCTTCCTTATTAGTGTATGATAATGCCCAATCCACTTTCAAAATGAGCCAATACAATATAGTAAAATCTCAAAAATGGCCCGACATATTCCACTAAGGCATAAGGTGGTCATGTTGCCTATGCCATTCATAAAAAACCATGATTGTGTATAAATTATGAGCAACAGCTTCGACAAATGATACAATCATAAGGAAATAGAGGAAGAGACAAAATAATGGCACCTTATTTTAATCAATTCTGTTAATCAAAGGTTTTGGAACGTTGGTTTTCAGATATTTATAACCTAAGGAGAAAAAATCAGTTTAATATATTGCTAGTTGGGTTTACCAAATTGATTTTTGCTACTGGAGATAGAATGATATGTGGAGGCTCCAAAGCAAAGTGCCATGTCGTTTCTAGTGTTTGTTTCGCTTTGATTAAAAAATGACATTATCACAAATTAATCATACATTAACAATTATAAACTGCATTAATTAAGGCTTGGAAAATTCAATTGAAAAGAAGAGTTTTGTCCTGTTTCTCCAACCTTGGCATTGGATTTAGACATGCAGTTTTTGATTCCTTACATTTTCATTCTCTTACAAGAGGGATTGTCACATTTATTTGTTTCCTAGTGGAGTCAGTACACGACAAGTACCTGAACCTTAGAGCCTGTTTGTGAGTGATTTTGAGAATTGATTTTTTGACCGTTAGGAGAAAATTGGGGTCCATCTATGAGAGGAGAAGTCAAATATAACGACTAGAATAGTGAAATAACAGTCAAAAAATCAATTTTTTGGGTGAAAAAATCGCTCCAAAACAGGGCCTTAATTTAACAGATTGTGGTAAATATGTTTTATTTAATAACTGATTCATTATTGCAGCAAAAACAAAGCCATTTTCTCAATAAATTTGGGGACTGGGACATGATTTCCGTTCACTGCTAGCTCTACTGAAAGATGCAGCTGGTTCCTTGTGGAAATAAGTAGTCTTAGATGTTTCTCTCTCTTAATAAAGGAAAAAGTTACTTTTACTTTTTCCAACAAAAAAATTACTTAGAAGTAACTCACTTTGAATGGTGCTTTTATGTGGTTGTCCTAACTCCTAATTATACCTCACTGTGCAGCCTGCATTTGTTGATCATCATTTGGATTTTAGAGAACAATCACCACAGATTAAGCTGCAATAAACAATATTCAACAAGAAACTGAAAACTTTTTTATTCCGTCTTTAATATCCTCATTTTACAGAAAATATGACTAATGATTCCATTTACCTAGTAAAACTCTCATGATGTCCTTGGACGTGGTTTTTTCACTGCAAGGCGATTTCTTAAACCAAATTTATGAACCATAATTCGTGAGTAGAGTTGAGGCGAATAACTAAGTGACAATGTAAGAAGCATTGAAGCTCGTCAAATCTTGTACTACAACTTAAGTTGGAGTAATTCTGCATGTTAAGTTTTGAATTTGCTGCATCATTAGTCCAACCAGATGTAAATCCAAAACTGTTTCAATAGATACGATGATCCATTTTCACGCTCATGATGATAAAAGGCAGCATCTTCAAGTTCTCATGCCAAAATGCATGTACTTATTTCGTTCTTATATATGCTGGCCCTGCTCTCAAATCCCTTGTGTTTTATTTTTTATTTTTATTTTTTTAACGTCATATGCTCACATTCATATGAAGGAGATGCTAAACCACATCATCAAATTTAATATCCAACGTGCTTCCGCACATGTTGTCCTAATTCATTTTCTCACTAAAGATTTACCAAATGCCGTTAACGCTAAACCCCTAAGCACTCGATCACAACCAATCAATCTTCTGCCATTGAATTGAACAAAGGAGATATCGTAATATCAAGGGAAATGGTGAAGTAGGAATGAATACAAAAAGATGACAAAACTAGAAGTAACGAAATTAAAAAGATTTTGTAAAATATTAATTAAAAAATAAATATGTATATAGGTCTGGTTAAATGCACTATAGGTCACCCAACTTTGAATTGAGTTGCATTCGAATTACTCATCTTTGATTTGGTACAAGTCCTTCTATTTATATTCTATTGTAAATAGTATTTTAATTATAATAACTTCTATAATAAACCATTTCATCTATCTTTCACTCTCTTGCTCCCAATCTCTCAATCCTCTACACGTTTCCTCCCAAGTGCCGAAATTTCGCCTTTTCATCTATCTCCCACTCTCTCAATCGTCTACACCGTTCATTGATCTCACTTCCGGCAACTTAGAATACAAGCCACATCCGGCCACATCAAGCAGTGGATAATACACTCCGCCGTTTTCGCCCAAATCTCTGTGGACATCTGAAATGGAGAAGTCGAAGGCCGTGAAGTTGGTTATCAATGTCTAAGATACATCCGAACGTAGAAGTAAGAGGAAATCCGTGGTTAACCCCAAAGAAACACCACTAATAAGCAACCGGCGTCTCTGACCGCGAAGAAATTGCACTCGAAAAAGGTAATTATAATTTTAGGTGTTAGTTGTTATGATTTTATTGGCAAACATGGTGATGGAATTCATGGATTAGAAGCATTAAAGTCTTATCTAATTTTTCCAACATTTAATCGGCTGTAATCGTTAGATTAGGGTTCTTGGTACCAATATTGGGTGTGACCTAGATTTCTCCTGAAATGTCGCTCAATTACATAACAAAAATTATGTCTGTGACCTCACCATTATCAATATGTGACCAAGATGCCGATATGTGACCGAGGGAGCTATGAATGTGTGGCCTCTAATGATTCACCTGATTGTTGCATGTGGCCTGATTATTGACGTTTCTGATTTATACATCTGAGACTATATTCATTATGAACAACAATGCCTACATTGACCAAGATGTCAAACTGTGACTGTTGCTTATATGGAGTGTGGTTTGAATGCACAACAAAGTATATAGCACTACAAACAAAGTACATAAGAAAGTACGTTATTTGTCAATTGATCAATTGTCTGTGACCTCGCCATTATCTATATGTGACCAAGATGTCAATATGTGACAAAGGAATTATGAATGTGTGGCTTTTAATGATTCACCTGATTGTTGCATGTGGCCTGATTGTTGACAATATTTATTTATACATCTGTGACTGTATGCATTATGAACAACAATGTCTATATTGACGAAGATGTCAATCTGTGACTGTGGCTTACATGGTTTGTGGCTTGAATGTACAACAAAAATGTATGACTGTAATTGGTTTGTATCATGATTTGACAACAGTTATCTGGCTTTATTGCATAACAATGCATACCTATGTGACCTCATTCAGTTGAATATAGAACATGATACTTATGGCATGTGACCATGATAATCGTCTGTGACTAAGTTTTGTTGTGAATATGACGCCTGGATTCATAGCATTACACATGCCTGTAACCATATTATTTCTGGTTATACAACAATGTTAATATATCTGTAGCCAAAGTGCACGATTGCATACATCTAATTGTGTGTGATTTCCCTATATTTACTTAACATTGGGTCTTTCTAAACTATTTTGTGCAGGATTGACAATTTATCATATCGAAGGAACGATGGTTCCCAGGCAAGATTACAACATCGGTCAGCAAGGGTGTGTTTTCAAATATTCAAGCAAAATTATCTAACCGACATAAGCTCATTATAAGGGGAACATGCTTTGCTCATTTTCTCCACTGCCATGAAATTGTGATATAACCGCAATTAATTCACTACTTCCTCTTACGGCAGGTCTACCAACCTAATCCTGAAGAGATGTGGTCTTTAGTTGCTAGGCATTATGTTAGATTCTCTATATCCGAGTTTTGCATAGTCACGGGGTTGAGATGTTCTGGCGATAGTGACATGGGCATTTTTGAAAGTAGACAATCACAACTGAAGAATAAGTACTTTTCTCAAGTGGATACCGTGACACATGAAGATGTGAAATCCAGGTTCATATCTGCTTACCAAATGCCTGACCTGGATCTGGTTGAAACTCTCTCGGAACATGATGTTGCACTCATTGGTATCCTGTACTTCATTACTGCATACTTATTTCCTAGAGATTATAAGAAAGTGGTCGACTATTACTTAGTCACGCTTGTTGAGGACTTCCCTTCATCTTTGAAAGATGCATTAAGTCGACAAACCGCACATTATAGGCTACGAGGTATGTTGGTAGCCTTTGAAGCATGGATCTACGAAACCTTCCCTGACCTAGATGAAGTTATTGTCACAAGGGTATCGAGGACGCACCTTCGAATCAATACTGGAACGCAAACGAGTAACCTTCTGCATCTAAGTTGGAGGAACTGGGCTGCTTCAACAAGCCTAATGTAATGTTTCAGTAATCCATATTCTGTTGATAGTGGAAGATATGGTAAACTTATTGTTCTCTAATCTTTACTGTAATGCAATGCAGATTGAAATATGTGACCTAGTGCCTACTGAAGCTGAAATGGCAATACCATACATGGATGGCATACAACATAACAAAACAATTCAACCAGAGTTTTCTTGGGGCAGCCGCCGAAAGGAAAGCAGGAAGGGAAAGTCTGTTAACCCTTCACACATGAGTGATGAATCAGTGCCTTTGGTAACGGACACTGGTGTTAGACAGGCTCACATTATAGATGATGATGACAATTTTGTGGATCCTCTACGACGATGTGAGGTGATATCCCATCAAGAAACACCCCGTGCTGATGAAGGCCCTTCAGATCCCCAACATTCTCCAAATGAAGAACAACATCATGGGATTCAAGGTAGTGCTGTAAAATTATTTTTATTTCTATTCAAATGTTTTCAAATTGCGGTCACAGTTCACTTAGTATTAGTCACAGTTCACTTAGTACTGGTCACAATTCACTTCTCATGGTCACAGGCATCTTTTTGAAGGTCACATATAACTATTTATCTTAATCATGTTTACAGGTGCTTCACGATTTGAATGTGCAAATATCAAAACTTAAGTCACAGAATAAAGTATTAACCCTGGAGATGGACGTCATTAAGTCACAGATGTCGAGCCTCAACTCTGATCAGGCAAAAAAGATATCTAAAATCATCCTAATGCAAGGACAGTTAAAACATGACATGACCGAGATTAGGACGAACATGCAATTCCTGTCTGAATCCGTGACTGCAATGTTCTCAAGCTCAATGGATGAGATATTAAAGCGATTTAATGATAGGAAAGGTTGTCCAGTTAATGAGTACGAAGACACGGAAGCTGCTGTAGTTGGATGTGAAGAAAGTCATGCTGTCGAAGGATTCGAGAAGATCGACGAGGTAGGTACATAATATGTTCAATATATCTTTCACTGACCATAGTTACAATTTTTATGTCTCGAATTCTCCAATTTCACATACAGGTGGAAAAACTGCAACCTGTTGTCGACAGGAAAGGGAAGGAGAAGGTCGACCCAACTGAAGATGTTGCCCTTCCATGTAGTCTTGAACCGCCATCATTTGACCTGGGTATCGGATACATATAACCAGATGATTTGCAGTCTGCAGAAATCCAAAAGCAGGTAGATGTTGTCATATCTGATATGATCACAGCATCCCAAAATGTTGATGAAGAGGTATTCAAATTATTTTATTTTTGGTGTAATCTGCTAGTAACACAATGTGTACATCGAATTTATACAAACTAAATGTGACCTTTTACAATTCACAGGGATCACCAACTCCTAAACCGGCTTCTGAATTACCAGTTAAGTGGGTTTCAAGGCCTGCGAGGATACTGCTGTCTCCATTTGTTGTCGGGGAAGAAAAGGTATCGCGGCATGACGGTAATGTTATTGTATTTGGAAATTATAAAAATCATGTTGAAGAAGCTGATAAATCAGCATTCTTGGGTTGGTTTCAGAGAGGGTATAAACCCAAAAACAGGCATGTATATTTTTTCTTATATTTTCAAATACACTGGTCACACAGTCACAGTATCTTGAAGGTCAACTTTTGGCAACAGGAAAAAGTTTAATGAGCACGATGACCAAATCAAACCAGCCTTTAGTATTGGCTTATACCCAGTCGGTCACAAGACATGGTTCTACCAGCTGATAGATGCTGAAACGTCTTTAAGCGGTTCGGTATAGTAACGCTTATGTATTTGTTCACTACACATTTCCTTGATAACCAGTTACACAACATTAAGAACCTCATACAACACCATGCACATACCGTTGAGCTGCCCACTGTCATAGAGTCATAATTTTTTAATGTTGTACTTAACTGTGTCCTTCATGTTCAAACAACATATGGATGCATGCTTCTACTATATTCGCCAGGTAGCAAAATTTGGGAAAGTAAAGTTTAGAGTTACAACGACAGACTCTTGGTTCCGGAACAAGATAAAAGATATATTTCCCGCTTTCCAAAAAGACCCTCAAGTTCTGTTATCGGAGAGCAACTTGATTAAGGCTATCACAGGTCACCTAATATCCCAAGCATATCTTGGGCCGATGTAGACTATGTGTTCATGCCACTCCTACCCACGAATAAAGCTCAATGGATGCTAGGTCTGGTAGAATTTAGAAGCCATACTTTGATGCTGTTCAATTCAGTTGGAAAAACTTATCGTGATTGAAAGGTGCTGGAAGGTATTGAGTCTTATGTGAAGGTATTGCCTGTTCTTATGAAAGCGTTGGGAATTTCGAAAAAAGACCCCAATTACAACGAATCTGAATGCAAGCAAATGAAGATGACCATTAACAGTAGCCTACCTCAGCAGACGAATGGGTAAGTATGTGACCGACTACAGCAGTATAACTTGTAAATTAATTAATTCATAACATACTATATTGTGTTCTTTTACAGTCATCACTGTGGGGTGTTTGTGATATTGTATGCATTGTATATCCTCCGTGATGGCAGATGTGCTATTCTCCATCAGTTCGATGCTGCAAAATGTAAACTTGATATTGCCTTACTACTCTACAAACACCGAGAACCTTATGTGAAGAAGGCGAGGCAGGCTTTTAAAGGGGAGGGGATTGTAATAGAATGACAAATATGAAAACATTTGTAAATGAGTTTTATGCTTCAGTTGGTAGCTTTTTACATTTCTTTTAAGCAGTGGAGGTGTTTGTACTCGATACTGTCATATGGATGTGAATATGCTTTTGCAATACATGGGTGCCCCAACCTTCAGCTGTTAATATGTTGTTGCTTGGATACACAGTTGTGCTTTTGGTCACAGATTTATTTTGCAATGCTATGTGTAAATAAATGACATATGTCAATAACATGTCACATATGATATGCATAGTAGGTCACGGATTTAGCACTCATAACATATGATGCAAAGATTAGGTCACAGGTCGAATTGTACATCGGAAATTAGGTCACAGTACCAAGTCCCAGATTTACTATTGCTTTTGGTTGGAGTTTCGGTTTGACATGACATATGTAAATAACAGGTCACATATCATATGCATAGCAGATCACAGATTTAACACTCATAACATATCATGCCAAGATCAGCTCACAGGACTATTTGTGACCGAAAATTAGGTCACAGTACCAGGTCACAGATTTAGCATTGTTTTTGGTCGGAGTTTCAGTTTGACATGAAATATGTCAATAATAAGTCACATAGCATATGCGTAGCAGATCATGGATTTAGCACTCTTAACATTTCATGCCAAGAATCAGGTCACGGGTCTAATTGTACATCGAAAATTAGGTCACAGTTCATGGTATGTTGTAGTTCTGCTTTTGGTCACGTGGTTTCGATTTTTGTCACAGTTGTAGTCTGCCATGCCATTTGTAAATAACAGGTCATGTATCTGGCCAATGATTTGGTTGTGCTTTTGGTCACAGTTTTAGTTTGCCATGGCATATGTCAAGAACAGATCACATATCAATTAAAATAGCATGTCAAGAGTTGGTCACAGTTCATCTTATATATGGAATCTATGAATAGACATATATTTGTTCTCCACCACGTTTAGGTCACAATTCAAGGCATGAATTAATGGTCAAAATTCAAATATATTGCTGTGTATGGAATCTATAATCATAAATTTACACAACTCTTCGTTAAACTCAATAAAAAGTGCAGATGTATTTCATTTAGCATTTATTACCTTACTATTTAAACATCATTTGTCAATTGATCAACTGAAACACATTTCTACATGTCGGTATGCTAATAACAATTCAAGAATGTGACCTAACTTTGATAAGTCTTTATCATGTATTGACTTCTTATCAACCTTTCTTACTTAATGGGACGAAACATCTCCTATGGTTGTGACCATGTGCACCACAACATCCACATCTTATTTTTGGTTTTCCTTCCCTAGATGATCTCTTCCTCTTCTCAGTAGGTCTTCTAGAACTCCGCTTCTGATTAGGAGCTAAAACAATTTGAAATTTTACTTCATTGGGCACTCTCCATTCGTCTGGATTTCCAACAGGATATACCAAACTTTCGTAAGCATTTACATATGCATCCTTTGTGTAACAA
This sequence comes from Olea europaea var. sylvestris, assembly GCF_002742605.1. Taxonomy (NCBI): domain Eukaryota; kingdom Viridiplantae; phylum Streptophyta; class Magnoliopsida; order Lamiales; family Oleaceae; genus Olea; species Olea europaea. The sequence continues at coordinate 28,258 of NW_019238950.1, forward strand.
TAAGAACAGTAAGAATATGCATCCCTTTTCATATGTGCGATTACAACCAATGCATGTGAACAAGGCATCAGATCGACCTGCAGCATCCTGCAAGTGCATGTACATTGCTCAATGTCAACAACAAATATTGACCTTTCATCGCTCACGGAGAACACTGTTTGGTTGGAAGGAGATACCTGTGAGAGTGTAGTAGCACCAATGGTATGTGTCAGTTTAAACTCAAAAAAGAATAGGTCACGGACATTTATATTTCAGTGCACAATGGTATGTTCAGGTCACAGGTTTAGCATTAGCATACAAATTATATAGCACCACAAACAAAGTACACAACGTCACATACGTAAATTGCTGGTCACATGCAATTAATATTTGGACACATAATCACATACGTACATTCCATGTCATAAACACCTATGATATAATCACATGCATATTTCTGTTTAGTCTACATACACAAACTTTAGGATACATAAGAAAGTTACCCTCAAGTTCCTTAGTTCTGAACTTATTCTCCTCATGACATTCTCGAACTTGCTAGTCAACATCGTGAAAGTTCCACGCGCTTCGTCTCTCCGTTTATAGAACCAATTTTGTACTATTTGTCGCAATGACTCCAGCAAGAATACAATGGGGTAATTCTTAGTTGCCTTTGTGACCGCGTTTACTATGTTTGATATCATTGTAGAATATCTGTTTGCCGGCATATGTATTCGTGACCACTTTTCAGGGCTTACTTCATCCTGCCAAAATATATCGTAGTATGAGAATAGTGTAAAAGGATATATGTGATCACTTCACTTCATGTGACAATGGAGTGCTGTAGTCAGTACAGTACCAGGTAATCACGAATCTTATCATTCATTGCGTCCGGTTGTTGCATGTTGTATTCAAATTCTTCTAATGTGTAAGCGCGGATAGCCGAATTGAAAGCCTGCATAATATTTTTTCCTGATTTCCCATAATATGATTTTAGATTCTGCAGCAAATGGTACGAGCAGATACCATGGCAACTTCCCGAATACACCTGTTCTATTGCTTTCTTTATATTGCCATGATGGTCCGATACAAAGCACAATCCTTCTCTGTACCCATATGCATTCTTCAGTTTCTCTAAAAACCATATCCAAGATTTGTCGTTCTCATTATCCCCTACTCCAAAAGCAAGAACAAATATGACATTATTTGCATCCTGTGTACATGTTGTGAATTGGGTACCTCCGTAATGACCATTCAAATAAGTACCGTCAACGACAATTATGGGCCTACAATGTTGCCACCCTCGTATTGATGCACCGAGTGCCATAAAACAATACTTGAACCTATTGTGACTATCGACCTCCAACTCTGTGACCATACCAGGATTTTTTGTCGAACCATATAGAAGAAGCTTAATATCCTACCGAATGATTCCGTCGGATCATCCCTAATCATCTTCAATGTTTGTTCACGGGATCTCCAAGCTTTTGAGTAATTCAAATATACTCCAAAAGTATGTAGCATATCACTGCATATGTCCTTTGGTGTGTATATGGTGCCAGCCGATGTGTACTTGTACTTGATGCTAGATGACACAACTGCAGCTGATACTTGTCTGTGTGACCCCAACACCACATTTGATGCACATGTGTGACTATCAATCTTTCGAATATTAAATAGATTCGTTTTACCCCATTTTGACGATTGGCATAACCAAGTACATCCTTCCTGAGAACACCCAACCACATATTCTTTCTTGTCGGATTGTTCAACCATAAACTCAAACATGTTTCATATGGCAAAAAAGGATAGGCTCAATTTTAAAATATCCTTATCACGGAAAATCCTTCCTTCTTCGACCTCAATAGCATCTGCTATGGAAATAATCGTGACTTCATTGTCACAAATGTGACTTACATGTTTACTTGATGCTTCGCGAATTTCTGTGGCCACATCCTGCAATGTATAAAACTCTCTGTTACGATAAGCATTATCTATGACCATGTCAGACGGGTACTCTATTGCTGCATCAATTATGTCAATGATTAATGAGTATTTAGCTGGATCACGATCGACTTCTTTCAGCAGAATGTATGCAAGCACGTTGCTGTCATTTTTTATCCTGATTGCTGGCAAATCGTTGTTGAGTATTTACTTCAATGATACTGCTACCTTGGTCGGATCCAAGCTAAACTTTAACATAATCGTGTTTACAAGGTTTATATAACTGCATCTACGGTCTACCAACGCCAACGCTGACTGAGATCCATGCAACAAACATACGTGCAGTACACCATTTCTGCAAAATTGAATTTCAAATCCTCACATTCTCGATGGTTAATTTAATATTGTGCATACAGTTTTATATAAGAATTTATGCAATAACATGAAGTCACATATAACACTCAAAAAGTAGGTCACATTTGGTGACACACAGGTCACATCTCATGGATAAAATTGGTTTCAATCCCTTCTCCAATTTGCTCACACGTTCACATACGTGACATGCGTACGGATACTGTTGTGTCGAGTGGTCATATTTTGGTCAAATATCAGAATAGGTCACACACGGGTATGATCAGTGCAAATATAACATATCTTACAGATAATTGAAAACAAATGGAGGTTATATTTTTTTCACAGAGGTCACATTTAATCGTCCACAATGAATCCTCTGTTTCTTCGTCTTCCAGTGTAAATCAGAAAGGTCACATACGCTGTTCACATCTTATGTTTGATGTTGTTACAATCTGCTACATTTGTTTTAGTGGTCATAGACATCCACAATCGATGCTACACTTGTATAAGACCGGTTATACTCAATTAAGTCACATATCATGCATGTTGTTCATGTCCTACTGCACAATATTATTGAATTTGAGACATATGTGGCCATGATAGATACGATCGCTGGAAATTTACGTATTGAAGAAATTCGGATCTTATTTGATGATGCTAAATATGAAAAACTAGCAGTGCAATAATTGGACCAATACCTTGATTGATTTCTGTTATGCGAAAACGTCAATTTCTCCAAGCCGATTCCAAATCTGTGACACGAAAATATCAATGTCGATGACATCAATCATTTCACATTTGAATGGCGTATACACAATTACCTGATTTTCTCTTCTTCGACGGCTAAATTAGGGTTCTACAGTGTCTGGATTGAAATTACACTGGAGGTTTTATTTTTGATGAGGATTTTGTAGTGATAGAGCCCTTTTATTGATGAAAACTACGCGGGATTATAGGAAAACTACGTAACAGAATATATATATATATATATATACAAACCTGAGATTTGAATACTTACTTTTTATACCTCAATTGTGAATTGGTGTTAACTATATACCTTACATATGAATTTTTCCCTAAATAAAATATATTTCTTCAACTTACGGTAACTAATTGTTCAAATACTAAAAAAATTACTCCATTCATCCCATAAAGATGGTCATGTTTTCCTTTTTCGTTTGTCCTAAATTATGGTCCTATTTCTTATTTGATAGTGTAGTTAATATACTATTTTCCTAATATGTCCATATTTAATGTGCTTTGTTATCACAAAGTTAGAGTTTAATTACCTTGAATATTGCATGTATAATTTAATTATTTTGAATATTGATTGCATTAATGTAGGGATATATTAGAAAAAATGATAGTAAAATTTATTATTTCAACTATATTAATTAAATTTTCTTAATCTGTGTGAAAATTGAAATATGATTATCTTTATGGAACAAAGGGGAGAGTATATAAAAAGTTCCAAAATTATGTCATACAAATTTGGTATAATAGTGCATATGATCCTTAATCTTCCAAAAATTTATGTGATATACCTATAACCTTTAAAAATAACACCGCAGATCCCAAAAAATAAGCATGGCATGATGAAATCATTTTGGGATTGGAGTGGTAGAAGTTGAATGCGGGTGGGTTGCGATTGTTTTTGGTGGCTGGGATTTTTTCATTTTTCACTTTTGTTATTTTTTTTATTCCTCTTTTCTTTTTATGTTTTGTCTTTTTATTTGACCTTAATAATTGAAATGTCCATTGAGTATCATGACTTATTATGAGGGCACTTTTAAAATTGACCTAGTTAAAGGTTCTTATTTTCACTTTGACTTTTAAAAGCTTGAAAATTTTCACATTAACCTCTTAAATGGTAAAAGACAAAGATGCCCTTAAATATATTATATAATTACAAAATATTGGATAGTTTAAAATACATTATTACCCTTTTAATTAATAATTGAAAACCAAACACTTTCCCACTTATAAAACTGCAGAACAAGTTTCGAACACAGAAAAACTCTTATTTTTCATCTGCTTGAACCTTAAAATATCAACAAACTTTCAAACGCTGAAACCATAATTTTTTTCAGATTAATTACTTCAAATTGGTAAGTATATTTATACATGCTTAATTTCGATTTCAGTAAATTAGTGTACGTTTGAGTAGTTAAATAACACAGTAGTTCGTATAATTTTTTTTTAACACATCTATAATTTTTTTCTTTAGAACAATAGAAAAATAAAAAGTCATACGCAAAATAAACAGTCTGGCAATCAACTGTGGGATGTTAACGAAAACTGTTAGATAGCAGACAGCCGACTGTCTAACGACCGACTGTTGACTGTTAGTTGATTGTTAAACAGCCGACGTGACAGTCGACTGTTTCAAATTAATAGCCGATTGGCAGTTGGTTGTTTAAGCCGACTGTCGGCTTAAAACAGACGACTGTCAGCTGTAAAACAATCCACAGTCGACTGTTTTACGAATTTTTTTATTATTAATTTCTATTTTGACAATTGTCTTATAATTTTAATTACAAGTTGATCAAATAAATAAATATCTGATTTTTTTTGTTGTAATTGATTTAAAAATTCTATATCGTCATGTAAATATGAATTCCGGTATGATAATTCCGGTCTGTTATTTAGGTGATTTCGAACTGAATGAAAATAATAGATGGGAATGGAGATGGACGAGTGATGTATGTAGTTGTATTACAATTCCCGTAACAAAGAGTCCATCATATGCGAAAGTGTATCAGGATTTGCAAAATAAGCTGAATGTCGATTTTTTCAGTATGATATGCAACTGAGATATTTATTCAATGGTTATGGGGATTCGTTCATTTTGATTCCACCTATATTTTTTTTTTACTAATAATGTTGAATTGAATTATCTATTAGAATTGAATAAAATGCATAGGACTCCGACTGCTCTTGGCATGACTTTAGTTAAGAAGGACGTTGTCGAAAGTGAAAGCGAAGATTCAAATGGAGCGGATGATAATGACCGATATTTTTGAGAGACAGTGGAGATAGTTCCTACAGATGATGTGGTTATTCCTGAGATAGTTACTATTGATCGTGAAGTCACTGTTATGCTAAATTGGGTAGGTATTGCCATAACATGTTGAGAACTAATCTTGGCTCGGCATTTTTTATTGAAATCGGGGGTGGTGATTGTTTTAAATATTTTTTCATGGCTCTCGAACAATATATTCGGGATTTTCGAAATACAATGCGGCCCTGCAAATGAACAATATTGTGTTTGTTTGGTTCCAATTTAATTTTAAAAAAATATTACAAACACTTAAGATATAGACTGCTTAGCCATCGTCCTATCCCGCATGATGGCTAGTCTGTCCTGCACAGTCATGCTCACCTATCTAGCCATCATAGGAATGATCACAGTCACCGACTCTAAGTTCTGCTCGAGTTGTCCCTATGTCAGACGTGAATGATCAGGGTCATATATATATATATATATATATCATCGACTCAGGGAACACGATCTCCAGTGCAATGCAGTGATGATTGACTATCACTGGAATGTACATATGCGTGTAGTCCTCCCACGGGTTTTCCCCAACAATCGATGACAAACCGATGACCCACTCGAGCATATATGCGACGGCACGTACTCGTTACCCATAAGCTGGAGCAACTGATACTCAATGGTAACGACACGGAAGAACTCGGTGTTCAGTATTATTCGGCCAGGCTTGTATAATGATTATGGTTATCTCTCAACTCAATCGCACAACAAGTCAATGGCCATGTCGATGTGCTACATAAAGGAAAAAGAAATAAATAATTATTTCATTTAAAAAATTAATCGTAATGTGTACAAACAATAACAATAACACGTCATTTACATCGTCGGCCAGCTAAGCCCCCTGAGTGGTGATATCATGGAACCACTTATATGCGTCTGATATCGTTCTTCCGGCTGTCATACGAGTGGTGCTGAAAAAAAAATGTTAAACGAAACTTATGCGAGTACTGGTACTCTACTAAATCATACAATACTTACTCGGGCAACATTGCTCGTCACTGAGCCTCGAATGCTTTCCATTTGACATGGTCGACCTCCCGGAACACATTGGGGTACGTCCCGCTGATGAACCTCCTCCTCTTCGTCTCAGTGGTGAAGGGACAGATGACGTACTGTGGCGGCACTCTCGGCCTCTTGCCATCCACCATCTCCTAGTGGGACATCCCTCTGCTCGAGATGCTCTCCAATGGTGCATCCGAGGGGAGCATGTCTCCCATTGCCTTGCAAAGCGGGTACCCAATAGAGGGACGGTCTTGTATACCCAAATCTGTAATACATACAATTATTATATACAAATTCAATAGGAAAAATAATTTAACATTGATTATGTTAATCATGTATCCGCATCGCCAGGAGCAATCCATTAGTGTTGTACTTGCGCATAGCCCCCTTGGGCTTTGAGTGCGATTGGGTGAAGACGTGTACGGTATCCTCAAAACATCTCCGGCCTCACGGATAGTTGTTGAAACGATCAATATCATCAACAATTTCCAGATGGAAGGGGTCGATTGCAGTCTTCTTGTGATGACACCGTAACACGCTCTCAACAATGTAGACCATGCCTAACTTCAATTTGTCTAACATTCGGTCACACCTCTTAATTGCATCCATCAGCTGTGGTAGAAGCACACTCCCCTGTCCCTGAAAGTAAATGTCATACAGTGTATTTCTTCTTTGAGTCCCATCACCAGTTGCGTCATCGCCCGTAATCTTCAATCCAGTGATCAAGGAAAACTCGAACATCGAAAAACTAGCAACTTTGCCCCCGATTGCGAAGTGGAGGGCATCGCCGTCAACTAGACTCAACAATCGACATAGAAGTGCATCAATAATCTGACCCGAGTACTGTAGATCTCTCAACGAGTACAAGGGCCACAGGAAGAACTGGCGCAGCATATCAGCATGCTGATCATCGAGCAATTCTAACACCGCAGTGAAACTGTCAAAACTACTATTCCACGTAGTTTTGCTTGGCATCTGTCTCAACTCTGCGTCGATATGATAATCCATCCCTGTAAAAATTCAAAGTGTTAGAACATTGTACAAGAGATAATAGAATAAGTATAATAACAGAAAATTAAGCGAATGAAATTGTAATTACAATACACAACACGCAAATTCATAGTAATTAAAATCATTAATACTGTGAAATGTTTTACCCTATTCTCAATAATGTCAATTTTTTTCCCTAATACATATCTGATTTTTTTTGTTGTAATTGATTTAAAAATTCTATATCGTCATGTAAATATGAATTCCGGTATGATAATTCCGGTCTGTTATTTAGGTGATTTCGAACTGAATGAAAATAATAGATGGGAATGGAGATGGACGAGTGATGTATGTAGTTGTATTACAATTCCCGTAACAAAGAGTCCATCATATGCGAAAGTGTATCAGGATTTGCAAAATAAGCTGAATGTCGATTTTTTCAGTATGATATGCAACTGAGATATTTATTCAATGGTTATGGGGATTCGTTCATTTTGATTCCACCTATAATAAAAATATGAAATTTAAATTTAAAATTCAATAATTATTAAAAATTACAATTACAAAAAGTAATTAAATTCGATGAACGAAAATAATATTATTTATAAAAAACTATTAATAAAAATAAATACGAAATTTAAATTTAAAATTTAAAAAATTATTAAAAATTACAATTATATAAATTAATTAAATTTGATGAACGAAAAGAATATTCTTTATAAAAAAATTAATAAAATTAAATATGAAATTTAAATTTAAATTAAATAATTATTAAAAATTACAATTACAAAAATTAATTAAATTCGATAAACGAAAAGAATATTATTTATAAAAACAATTAATAAAAATAAATATGAAACTTAAATTTAAAATTAAATAATTATTAAAAATTACAATTACAAAAATTAATTAAATTCGATGAACGAAAAGAATATTATTTCAAAAAAACAATTAATAAAAATAAATATGAAATTAAAATTAAAATTAAATAATTAGTCAAAATTACAATTACAAAAATTATTAAATTCGATGAACGAAAATAATATTATTTATCAAAAACTATTAATATTAATAAATACGAAATTTAAATTTAAAATTAAATAATTATTAAAAATTACTGATCGTGAAGTCACTGTTATGCTAAATTGGGTAGGTATTGCCATAACATGTTGAGAACTAATCTTGGCTCGGCATTTTTTATTAAAATCGGGGGTGGTGATTGTTTTAAATATTTTTTCATGGCTCTCGAACAATATATTCGGGATTTTCGAAATACAATGCGGCCCTGCAAATGAACAATATTGTGTTTGTTTGGTTCCAATTTAATTTTAAAAAAATATTACAAACACTTACGATATAGACTGCTTAGCCATCGTCTTATCCCGCATGATGGCTAGTCTGTCCTGCACAGTCATGCTCACCTATCTAGCCATCATAGGAATGATCACAGTCACCGACTCTAAGTTCTGCTCGAGTTGTCCCTATGTCAGACGTGAATGATCAGGGTCATATATATATATATATATATATCATCAACGAAAAAAATATTATTTATCAAAAACTATTAATAAAAATAAATACAAAATTTAAATTTAAAATTAAATAATTATTAAAAATTGCAATTACAAAAATTAATTAAATTCCATGAACGAAAAAATATTATTTATAAAACATAATTAATAAAATTAAATATGAAATTTAAATTTAAAATTAAATAATTATTCAAAATTACAATGACAAGAATTAATGAAATTTGATTAACGGAAAGAATATTATTTATAAAAAACTATTAATAAAAATAAAAAGGACATTTTAAATTAAATAATTATTCAAAATTACAATGATAAAAATTAATGAAATTCGATTAAAGAAAAGAATATTATTTATAAAAAACTACTAATGAAACTAAATATGAAATTTAAGTTTAAAATTAAATGAATTATTAAATATTACAATTATAAAAATTAATTAAATTCGAGAATGAAAAGAATATTATTTATAAAAAAACAATTAATAAAATTAAATATGAAATTTAAATTAAAAATTAAATAATTATTAAAAATTACAATTAAAAAAATTAATTAAATTTGATAAACGAAAAGAATATTATTTATAAAAAATAATTAATAAAAATAAATATGAAATTTAAATTTTAAAAAATTATTAAAAATTACAATTACAAAATTTAATTAAATTCGATGAACGAAAAGAATATTACTTCTAAAAAACAATATAAAATTTAAAAATTAAATAATTATTTAAAATTATAATGACAAGAATTAATGAAATTTCGACTCAGGGAACACGATCTCCAGTGCAATGCAGTGATGATTGACTATCACTGGAATGTACATATGCGTGTAGTCCTCCCACGGGTTTTCCCCAACAATCGATGACAAACCGATGACCCACTCGAGCATATATGCGACGGCACGTACTCGTTACCCATAAGCTGGAGCAACTGATACTCAATGGTAACGACACGGAAGAACTCGGTGTTCAGTATTATTCGGCCAGGCTTGTATAATGATTATGGTTATCTCTCAACTCAATCGCACAACAAGTCAATGGCCATGTCGATGTGCTACATAAAGGAAAAAGAAATAAATAATTATTTCATTTAAAAAATTAATCGTAATGTGTACAAACAATAACAATAACACGTCATTTACATCGTCGGCCAGCTAAGCCCCCTGAGTGGTGATATCATGGAACCACTTATATGCGTCTGATATCGTTCTTCCGGCTGTCATACGAGTGGTGCTGAAAAAAAAATGTTAAACGAAACTTATGCGAGTACTGGTACTCTACTAAATCATACAATACTTACTCGGGCAACATTGCTCGTCACTGAGCCTCGAATGCTTTCCATTTGACATGGTCGACCTCCCGGAACACATTGGGGTACGTCCCGCTGATGAACCTCCTCCTCTTCGTCTCAGTGGTGAAGGGAGAGATGACGTACTGTGGCGGCACTCTCGGCCTCTTGCCATCCACCATCTCCTAGTGGGACATCCCTCTGCTCGAGATGCTCTCCAATGGTGCATCCGAGGGGAGCATGTCTCCCATTGCCTTGCAAAGCGGGTACCCAATAGAGGGACGGTCTTGTATACCCAAATCTGTAATACATACAATTATTATATACAAATTCAATAGGAAAAATAATTAACGAAAAGAATATTATTTATAAAAAACTATTAATAAAACTAAATATGAAATTTAAATTTAAAATTAAAAGAATTATTAAATATCACTATTATAAAAATTAATTAAATTCGAGAATGAAAAATTATTATTTATCAAAATTGAGGAAATAAAAATAAATATTCAAATTAAAATTTAAATTAAAAATTTTATTTAAATTTGACAAATAAATAAATTATTATTTATTAAAAAATAATAATTAAAATTATTTAAAATGAAATTCTTAAATATATGTAAGAAAAAAATAATAAAAAAACTAAAGGCCGCGAGCCGAACATTACGATCGGCCTGCTTAACAGTCAATGAGTTGACTAAACAGTTAGCCCAAATTAAAAAAAATTGTTATTGAGCCGACCATAACAGTCGACCTACTTAATAGTCGTTAGTAAGCCCATGAAAAAACAAAACATAATCATGGGCTGACTGTAACAGTCAGTCCATAACAATGTGGGGTTAACACCTGACTATTAACAACAGGGGTTTTTCCCAAATTGTCGGCTGCGCTTGTAGTCGGCAGTTTTTTCGGCTTTTCTTGTCGGAAAATCTCCATTCTCGTCGGTTTTCCGGCGAGAAAAGCTTGCAAATTTCAAAATCCACATATTATTCTCTAATTTAGACCCATATTCATACTTCTACACCTACATAATCGATAATACATTCCAAAAACCTCCACAAATTCAACATTCATACACAATATGAAAATCTAAACATTAATCTAGTTAATTAACAACTCGAAACTTACCTTAACAAAAAGAAGGTCGTCGGAGATGAATTGAAAACGTCTCTGACCGACTGGAAACCAACCGTAGCTTTTCCTTGGTTTTGGTCGACTTTAAGCAAATGGAAAAGTGACCGTTTGAAGGTATTTTGAGATTTTGACCTTTAAAATCAATTTTCGTTTTTTTCTAAAAATTGGTCAAAGGTTACTTTGAAAATACATATGAGTTATTGGGTCATTTTCATTTATTGTCTCCTTATTCTGCCTATTTTTTGTCATCGGGACTTATTATGTGTATTTTTCCAACCGTTGGGGTGCTTGGTTTATTATTATTATTTTTTTTTTAATTTTTACAGCTTACGGTTATATCTCATACATTTTTGAAAGATTGAGAACTAAAATATTATCCCTATAAACTTCAGTATTATAGACTCGTGAATTTCATAGATTTTATTTATTTAATATCGGAATGTTAAGAAATTAAAAATAAAAATTCAAGAAGAGTATAATGCGGGAATACAAATTTAAAAAAAGAGTATAATTTTCTTTTTCTATATTCATCAATTGAATTTAAAAAAAGAAAAATTAAGAGAGAAATAGGAAATAGGAACCAATTAAAAGGCGGCACACCGCACCCCAGATGGAGATTGAGCAAAAGAGAAAAATGTTGGTGGCGGCACAGGCGCACGTGGGGCTTCTCTCCTTCACTTCCTGCATTCCTTGTGTTCCTCTACCTGGTCGTCTAAAATTCGGCTTTACGGAACACAAAACTCTTACCAGTAAGTACCATCACCGTCAAAAAGAAAAAGGATAGATAAAATAAGTAAATAACCATCTTTTTTCAAAGAATTTTCGGCGATGGATTTTTGTGGTGTACTTCAGTTGCTATTCGTTTTAAATTGTGGTGCAAAGTTGCATTCTTGGGGGTTCTGATGTTCTGGTTTGAAGCAAATATATGGGTTCGATGAATTACCAATGCTATTTTTGATGTTCTTGTTTCTTTTTATTGCAAGTACTGAGATAATTAGAAAATACACTGAATTTTGCCCCTTTTTTTTCCTGAAATATTCTTCCATCACTTCCGCATTTAGTTTGAACTAATTTCAGGCTTAGTTCATGGAATTTTCAACTTTTGTACAACCAAGACATTGTTATTGGAAAACGCACGTGTTTGTTCAGTTGTACTGGGGATATTGGCAATAGCTTAAATTTTTAGTTTTCCATATTGTTATTTTTTTTGTTTCTATAACAAATGAGTTATGAATATATGTTGAGTTTTTATTCATTTGAATATGGAAATGGAAACAAGCATGTTTGGCTGAAGTTGGTGTGTTCTTTTTGATGCTATTAGATTCTAGTTGATGCATTTCTTATTTTTGTTTATTTATTTATTTTTACTGGTTCACTAATTGACAGTGGCCGCAATGAGTGATGATCCTATTCGGGAATGGATCCTGTCAGAAGGCAATGCAACTGAGATAAGAGGGATTCGTTCCATTGGTGGTGGCTGCATCAATCTTGCCAGCCGTTATGACACCGATGCTGGTCCCTTCTTTGTTAAAACAAACAGGTACAAAGCAGCCAGTGTAGAGATTGACTAACTCTGATACGAAAGATGAATATCTAGTAAATCTTTAGCATTTTAGTGCCATGAAACTTGAAAAAGTAACTTTCTTCATTTGGTGAGCAATTTGATGGCATGGCTACATGATTTGGTGATTTTTATTTATTTTTCAAAATTTAAGTAGCTAACAGCATGCTTATAGTAACAAATCGGAACCCATTCCATCCCGGGATTCAGGGGTTGGGAGAGGGGGTGGGGGGGTTGAACCATAATCCCTTGGCCCCATCCCATACACAGTAGATCTCACAAGCATTGGGTCCATAGTCAGTTAATAAACCCAATAATATTAGCTAAACATAACCAATTTCTGTTCTTGAAATGCTTTGCTGTTGTTCTCATACTATAAATTTTGGATCAGGAACATTGATCCATCAATGTTTGAGGGAGAGGCTCTGGGTCTTAATGCAATGTATGAAACCAGATCAATCCGTGTACCTAAACCATTTAAGGTAAGAATGTTGGTAAGTTTTTGGTAGCTTATTATTCACTAAATTTTGACACTAAAAATTAGGTTCAAGTCTTGTAACTTGACTGATGAAGTATGTGAAAAAAATAATTAATGCATTGTAGGTTGGAACTCTACCAACAGGTGGTTCATACATCATCATGGAATATATTGAATTTGGTTCCTCTAGAGATCAAGTGAGAAGTGATTCTTCTTTGCGCCCCCCTACCTTTTCTTTTTTTTCCTTTTTCTTTCTGTGCTGGTTATGATTGTCCATTCAACCATGATAATTCACCCTTCTATAGTCTGCATTAGGGAGGAAGCTTGCAGAAATGCATAAAGCTGGGAAGTCCGAGAAGGGATTCGGTTTTGATGTTGATAATACAATTGGCAGGTATATGCTTTCAAGAACATGATAACATCAATATTACCTCACACAGAAGAACAGAAAGATAAACCTTCACAAACTCACATCTTCACTGTTCCATTCTCTTGGCACTTCTTGCTGATTTGTGGAAACTTTGAGCCGGTCATAATTAACTTGAAGAAATAGTTCTCACTTGTTATGTATATTGTGTATCAGATTAGATATATGCCAAATTACTGAGGATTCAAAAATTGTATTTGATACAGTACTCCACAAATAAACACCTGGACATCTGACTGGATTGAATTTTATGGAGAGCATAGATTGGGTTACCAACTGAAGTTGGCAAGACAACAGTATGGTGATTCATTAATTTATGAAAAAGGTAACCTCTTGTTCACCTGAAGCTAAACGCTATCTCTATATTCATAGTCAATTGGATGACAATTTCTGTTTGTTCTCTAGCATCATAAATGAGGCTTTACACATCAACAACTTTATGATACTACAATAAATCAAGGTTTCTCTTCATTTCAAGTTCAACAACGCTTTACTGAAATAAACTAGTCCTTATCTACGTTAAAGACGAGTTTATTTGAAGAAATATGCCTTTTAAGTAGAAATGTTTCTTGATATATTTTTTTAATGCTGCGTTGTAAAGATTAAAATTTCACATGATTATTCACTAATTATATCCTCTTGAAAACTACACGCTATCAAACTTTTAACGTATCGTAGTAGCCCTACAAAATATTTCAGTGCGCGTGTGCACTTAAAAAAGAATGACCTATTGGCGGTATTGTTGTTTTTGAAATGTTACATTTGTTTAAAATTGCTTATTATTGATCTGACATGTTTATCATTATCTGAATTCATATGTTTGAAAGGACAAAGACTCATAAAGAATATGGGATCTCTCTTTAAAAATGTTGTTATTGAGCCATGCTTGTTGCATGGAGACTTGTGGAGTGGAAATATCACCTCTGACAAAAATGGCGAACCTGTCATACTTGACCCAGCATGTTACTGTAAGTCCTTGTTGGTTGAATTTACAATTCTTTTTTGAATTCTGGATGTTGTTCAGAAACTCTTACGGCCTTACATATTTATTTTTAACAATGATATAAAGTTTACACGATAGTGGGCCTAATCATTCTGTTATATGAATATTTAACTGCAGTGAGCATAAAAGCCTGCAGAGATTTCAATGTTTTGGGATTTGATATGTTGAGTATTTTTATTTTTGGTGGGGTTTTTTTTATTTGGGTGGGGTGGGGGTTGTATTGAGTATGATATTGAAAACATTCTGATGGTAGCTATCAACTGCAACAAACCTACCTAGAAATTGAACTATTTGTTACAGCTTATTTTGCCTGATTTTCTTTTCAGTTTTTACTCCTTTTTCAATATTTTGTTTGCTCTTTGAAGATGAATCATCCTTTGTAGTTTAATTCATCCTTTGTAGT
Organism: Olea europaea var. sylvestris; assembly: GCF_002742605.1. Taxonomy (NCBI): domain Eukaryota; kingdom Viridiplantae; phylum Streptophyta; class Magnoliopsida; order Lamiales; family Oleaceae; genus Olea; species Olea europaea. The sequence continues at coordinate 43,403 of NW_019238950.1, forward strand.
TTACATTGGAGGCATCAGCATTTTGGGACTGAAATAGTATGCTAAATCCACATAATCCAATAATTGTTTATCTTCTTACTTATTGTCTTTGTTCTTGGTAACAGAATTACTTCATAATCAATTCATATGAATCATTAGGTCACATATGCAATCTAAAGTTTTTAAAGCATATATTAGGATGCACATGGTCTGATGGTGTTTACTCTCTGTTTGCTTAATTTGCATGAGATAAAGTGAAGTACTACTCTTCTTACTGGCCATTATATTTGATGTTGAAAGACTTCTACTCTAGTATCTTTGTTAGCTTTTGCACAAAAAAGTATGTTGTTAGAATTAATATTTTGCATTGAAAGTTGAAATTTGACATATGGGTGTCTATATGATATGCATTATTTTTTATCATAGTTCTTTATTCAGTCTAAATACTAGATCTTATGCATGTAAAGCGTGGAAGAAAATTTATTACATAGGCATTTCCTTCTAAATAAGCTTGTGTTGAATGCTAGTTCTTTTATCTTACGCAGATGGACATAATGAGGCAGAGTTTGGAATGTCTTGGTGTGCTGGATTTGGAGGATCATTTTACAATGCGTACTTTGAGGTATCTCGTCTTACCAACTTCTATTTACATGCATCTCTTGCATTGCCATGACTGCTGTAAATTCTTTTGTATTATTGTTATAATTATTTTTGTTTTAAAAAGTGAATGTATGGTATTCCAGCAATGCATTCCTATTTTGAATAAATGCCTACTCATTATCCAAGAGATGACCTGGCCTATTGAATTTATAA
>NW_019238950.1:46451-62145 GCF_002742605.1 Olea europaea var. sylvestris
TAAGAGTTACGAGAAAGATAAAACAAACAACTCTTGCATCTTTATCAAAAATGGCGTCCATTACCATCGTGCTTGCAATATTCAGGCTGAGGCGAAGTGGCATAAAGTGCCGACCAAGAATAATAAAGAGGGTAATGGGACTTCACAATCAAATCTCTTTTCCACCACGTACAGTTACAAAACTAAAATATCTCAAAACCAACCTCGCTGTACAAATCATTCTACAGATTCTCGCATCAAATTCAAAAGTCAATAGAAGTTTCCTCTTTTCAACAATAGGAACTCATTATTACTCTTTGCATCAAAAGTGGAACATTTGACAAAAAACGAATCAGCCATCAGCCACAACAATGAAATACAAAAAATATATATTTTCAACAAAAAAAAGAATCTTGTCAAGCAATTTCTTCAACCGAACTTGATAAACTCGGAAGTAAATATATCTTTTGTTCGTGGTCTAACAAGGACACAATCTCTCTAGGAAAGTTTATTCCAATGATGCCAAGAAGGTGTTCAATCGAATGACTTGATCAAGATTTTTCCTTCAACTATGTTTGTCACACATGGCATACCATAACCTCTGGAGACCACCACTGCATCAGCCACCGCCCAGCCACACCACTACACCCCACAACACAACATTAACCGCTGGCATCACAGTGGACTTTGTTCCATGGTTCTTGCTTTTATCCACTGTACAAAGTATTAATTTCTAATGAGTAGATAGAGGTGTGCCATAGACTTATTCTCTGGATTGGTCATCCCCATTTTGTTGAATGGGCTTTCCTCACAAAAGTGTGGACAGATGGATTATTAGATTGGGAGTTAATTGTTCCAATGGTCCCTGAACTTAGGTTCGTGTCTTTGATTGGCTACTGAAATTTAAAATGTCAAGTGTTGACCACTAAATTTTGAAAAGTGTCGAGTTTTGTTCACTAAAGTTTAAAATGTCGAATTTTGATCATTGAACTTAAGTGAATGTTTTTTATTATTCACTGAACTTAGATCCATGTCTTAAATTGCTCACTGTAGTTTAAAATGTCGAAGTTTTGGCCATTGAACTTTGAAATATGTCATACGTTACTTACTAGCATAACTGTTGAACTTTGAAAAATATCGAGTTTGCAGTGAATGATGCACAATATTTTTTAAAGTTCAGTGCGTAATGTACAATATTTTTCAAAGTTTATTGAGTAGTATACAACATTTTTCAAAGTTCAGTAGCCAAAATTCGACATTTTGAGTTTCAGTGAGCAATTGAAGACACGAACCTAAATTCAGTTATCAAAACTCAACATTTTTCAAAGTTCAATGACCAACACTCGACATTTTAAGTTTTAGTGATCAATTAAAGACATGGACCTAAGTTCAGTTATCATTGGAATAATTAACTCGTAGATTGGAGACTCTCTTAGGTTGTCCTTTCAGGTTGCAGAGATTTGGTTGAAGAAAATTATCTTGTTCGAATCTCATAACTCACCATTCGGTTTCGAGTACTTGGCCCCCCAGATACTTATATGAGGAAATTATACCGTCCCAGGGGTTTCAAGTTTACTTTGCGTAAATCATAGGCCCAACTTTTTTAGTCAAATCTCAGGTATTAGATTAATAAAAAAAAATTAATTATTTTAAATAAGCTCGTTTCCGTATTTAACGTGCTTCAAATCTTTCTTCCTTTTTTATCAAACGCACGATTTCTGAAAACCACTCCGGAAGTTACCCACCCCACGAATATTGTATTTATAGTTGATGAAAAAATGACTCAACCCAAGGGTTCCGAGAGGGCGATAAACGTCCATGCCACGCCAAAAAGAAGAGGAAAAAGGAAGCATGAGGAAAGTCCAAGGAAATCCCATCTGAAAAATCATGCGGCGTCGCCTGTGACCCCGCGGAAAGGCCAATCAAACATGGTATATTGATTTTTATGTTCTTTTAATACATTAAGTGACGGGTATGTATTGAAAAATCATTGCGTGATATGTATTGAAAACGTATTGAAGATCTGTGACCTTTAAATCTGTTCAATTCATTTCGTGATTGGAATGGGGTAGGGTTTACAGTTTTGAACGCATAATGTTTTGATCATTGGAATTTTGTTTTCGATGTTACGAATAATCTATTGTCTAATCACGAATACTCAAAAGACTTTAAATGTGACTGAAGTTTGTTGGGAATGTGTGACCTAAATGAAAAGACTTTATATGCCTGTGAGCTAACTATTAACATGGTTGATGATGTGTTTTAGCCATACGATGTCCTTGTGTGACCATTTCACCTATATGTGACTAAGTGGTCTCAATGCAAAGACTTACACATGTACATGTCCTGATTGCATGGCTAAATGTGACCATTAAATCCATATGTGACACAATTTTTTTGTGAACATATGACCATACTAGTTGAACGTGACCTTAAACTTGAAGAGTCATTATTTCATTCTCTCCATTTGAATTATAATACAAGTATTTAACAATTTTATCATTATTAATGCTTCATGTAGGTTTGACAATTCAAAATACCAGAAAAAAGTTGGTTTCCTGGCAATATTACAACCTCCGTGTACAAGACTGTTCTCACCACCGTACAATCGAAGTTAAGCCTACAAGGGGGAAGGGCTTGTTATAGATTGAAAATTGCAGCCTACGAGGGAAAGGGCTTATAATAGATTGAAATTTGGATTTAGAGTTGTGAGTGAAGACAAGAATTTACTTTGTAAATGTTATGAACATTGCATGTGTCTGGTCAATAGAAGTTCTTGTAACGAATAGTAACTCGTAAGCTTTGATTTGCAATAAAGGATTTTAACGTGTTGAAGTTCATAATTCATCCATTTCGATTACATTTTAATGCTATTTTTCATATATATAGTGTAAATTTTACAGGTTCTTTATTTATGATAGTGTCACGTAGTTGGTGAAACATGTCACATGATACAGCAGATAGGTCATAGTTAGTTTATCAACCTGGTCACAGATTCACATATCACGTCACATATAACTTTTCATGCGACACACGTGGTCTAGTCCTCAGATCACAGATGTCTATGAAACAGACTACAGAATTCCAAACTTAGTTTGTCAACCAAGTCATAGATTCACAAATCAGGTCACATATAACCTTTCATACGACATGTCACATGTCACAGCATATGGGTCACAGATTTAGGAATCAGGTTACCCGTATGTGTCCACACTTCAAGTCACATATTTTCATTTCAGGTCACACCTCTGTTCTCAGACAGTTATGAATCAGACTACATAGTTGACAGAAGGTTCACAGTTAGTTTGTTAAGCAAGTTACATATTCACAGTTAGTCTGTCACACGTTACAACACACAAGTCATAGATTTTGTATCAGGTTACAAATGTGTTTCAAATCTTAGAGAATTACTATTCTGACTCCAAAGTTTACAGAGAATTAATTAGTTGATCAATCTGAATGCATTCTTCAAATAGACTATTTTAAGTGAACATTATTCTCAAAAGAATATCATATATCTATGTAATATTTTTTGTTATTCTCTCGGTCATTTTAGCGCGATGGAGCCAAACTGGAGCATCTTCTACAGTTGTGACAATGTCCTCCACATCGTTCACATTTTACCGTCGGTCTCCCTTCTTTGGACGATCTTTACCTTAGCGACGTCAATGATTAACGAATATTTAACAGGTTCACCCTCCATATCTTTCAGCAGAATGTATGATAGCACATTATCGTCATTTTTTTTTATCTTGATGGGAGGTAAATCTTCGTTCAGTGCGTACTTCAATGACACTGCTACCTTCATAGGATCTAGACCAAATCTTGTCATAACCGTGTCCACAAGGGTTAAACAACTGCAGTTGCGAGCTACAAATGCCAATGAGGATTGCAATCCATACAATAAATATACGTGCAAGTGCACCATCTGCAAATTAAAATCAATATCAATAATGTCATCATTGGTGAAACATGTCACATGTTACACGGCACAACAGAGAGGTCACAATTTTGCAAATCAGATCACAGACTCACAAAGCAGGTCACAAATTAGCAAACAAGGTTACAGATAATTCTTGATAAGACAATCACATGTTGGGTCACAGATCGTTATCATTCTGGCAACAAAGTTAACGGGGAGGTCACATATGCTCAAAAGGAATAACGAAATGTTTGATGCTACATATATGACATATAGTGGGTGAAACATGTCACATGTCACATCAGAGAGGTTACAGTTTCACAATTCAGGTCACAGTTCCACAAAGCAGGTCACGTGTTAACAATTAAGGTTATAGAGCCACAAATCATGTCACATATGACTTTTCCTACATCACGTCACTGATAGCTATCATTCAGACTACAGTGTTATACAGAGGTCACATATACTCGAAGTGAATAACGAAATGTTTTATTCTAAATACATGGCAAATAGTCGGTGAAACATTTCACATGTCACAGCAGAGAGGTTACAATTTCACAAAATCAGGTCACATTTACACACAGTTCACGCATGTGTCACAAGCGTCTACTGTGATTCTGCTAAATAGCAACTTGTAACAAGAAACCAGCTAACGACAATATGAGCAGCTGTGACCCATAACTTAGATGTTATACTAATTCTCTGATGAACGACATTAATCTCTTGATTATTGAATTCAAGTTGTGACCGCAGCAAAATACGTTATTACCTGTATTATATTAGCCAGAGATGATCAGCACTTTCGTTGTCAGCAAAGATTTCTTTTCCCCTACAATGGTGAATTTAGGACCAATTCGTGTTATGAAATTTAGTTTGTGAATGTGACATTCGAATCGATGAACAGAACAATCAGATTATTTCCTGAATTGTCTTCTTCAGCAATTATTTGTTTTTTATGAAATCGACCCCGATCCCTATGACCCGAGAGCAAAATGAAATTGACCAATTTTTAGTAAAATCAATCGACACCATCAATTGCGATGTCGTGAATAATGAAATCCGACAGATTTTACTAATTTATAGCATTTAGAGTCCTATTATAAAAGGTAAACGAGCTTAATTGTAGGAAATGACATTTGAATTTTAAAACATTATGCCTAGTATTTGATTTGGGGTATACTATACCCCCGAGTCGTGATTTTCTCCCTACTTATATTTGTTGGCACGTGCTCATCTTTATTGGGCCGCCCCTTAAATAAATCTTTCTTATTGGGCCTAATAATTTAGCATCTTGCATTTGGACTGCCCTTCGTTCCACTTTGCAGCCCACGTGCTGAGGTCCAGAGGATAAGTGAAATAAAAAGGGGAAAATTACACTAGAGCAAACTGGTAGCATATTCTGAGTTGGACTAGAGATTTATTTTTTTGGGCCTGCAACTTCTCAGCTTGTTTAAAATGATTGGGTCTCCTGGCTTTTTATATGGGCTAACACTAGTCCTATTTGGCTATAAATTATTCTTTCACTACTGCTTCTGTTTCAGGTATTTCTCTTGCGAGTATTTCTTTGAAAGTAAGAGAACTTGAAACTTGATGGAAAGAAATTCCTTTCACAATGATTTAGTGGCCATGCATGCCTTCATTTTAAACTAATCAAGTTCCATTTATTTATCCACTATTGACTTGCAAAATATTTTAGCACCAAATAAACATCTGTTTGTCGTTACTGGGTCCTCGATATTGATTCCATTGGGTATTCACTATTGGCTAGTTTGATTACCACCTTGCTGCTGGAATTTTTTTAAAATACAATGCAAAGCTAATGTCATAGCAAGATTTCTGTGAAGCTAAATTCTTTTACTACCTGCTAGCTTTAAACAATATACCATTTGATTTATGTGGTGGTTCAAATAATTTTCCAAATTGGCAAAGATTAGAACAGGGAACTATGTAAATGTTCTACAACTGCCTTCTTTATGTATTTGTTGAATGTAAAAAATATCACTTGATGGGAGAAAAGTTGCAAGGATATTACAATGCATGCCAAATATTTAAAAAAATTTCATGCTCGGATCTCTCTTATTTAAGGCCATTTCGATCATCTTCTATATTATTCGAGACAAGCTCTAAGATGTTGCATGTTTGGGACTAGCTTGTTGGACTTCGCATCTCTGAAGGCAAGATTTAGCTCGTGGTTTTTTCTTATTTATCGAAGGCGAGCTTTAGCTCTTGATTTTCTTATTTATCGAAGATGAGCTTTAGCTCATGGTTTTCTCATTATTGAAGGCGATCTATAGTTCTTAGATTTCTCATTTTTAGAAGCTAAAGTATTATCCTGCGCAAACATATAAATTTAGTATAAGGCGGTGCTCCGAACATGCAGCTAAAACATCTAATTTAGCTTAAGGTCGTGCCCCGTGCATGCAACTAAAATATCAACTTAACGTAAGGTCATGTCCCGTGCATGCAGTTGAAAACATTAATTTAGTGTAAGGTCGTATCTCGAACGTGCAGCTAAAACATCTAATTTAACATAAGGCCGTATCTCAAACATGCAGCTAAAATACATAAATTTAGTATAATTAAGCATAAGGTGTGCATGCAGCTAAAACATCAACTTATCGTAAGGTCGCACCCCGTGCATGTAACTAAAACATATAATTTAGTGTAAGGTCATACCTTATGCATACAGTTAAAACATCAACTTAGCATAAGGGCCATGCCCCATGCATGCAGCTAAAACATCTAAGTTAGCGTAAGGCCGGACCCCCGTGCATGTAGCTAAAACATCTAATTTAGCATAAGACCGGGCCCGTTCATGCAGCTAAAACATCACCTTAGTATAAGGTTGTGCCTGGTGCATACAACTAAAACATCAACTTAGTCTAAGGTCGTACCTCGTGCATGCAACTAAAACACATAAATTCAGCTTAAGGCCGAGCTCAAATACACATCAATTCGGGTCTCATTACTTGACCTTGATCTCTCACAATATGGAAGAATACCAGCTTGAATCGAATAGTCTACATCACACAGAAACGACCCGTACTGCCCTAGGAGCGTCCCAAACTTATCTGACTTCTTGAAATCCTCTATTGCCCAAGCTCGCGCCTTGGCCAGATTGTCCAATCTCAGCTTTTGAATTATAACACGTGGCCATCATCTAAGATCGAGCCTTACAGCCCAACGCGTGTCTAAAACGTGTCATACATTCGTTTAACTTGCAACCAACGATGGAATTCGACCTCGGGTTGTTGCACCTCCTTGCATCTCGCCTCACAACTTGAGCACGCAACCGCAAGCTGCGCTATGGATGCACGGGGGCCTGTGATGTTCATGAAAATTTCTTCACTCGAGCTCGAACTCAGTGGCACGATCTTAGACTTCGACGATTACCCCAACATTAAGGTCGGATCTCTACGTCAAGGTCGGCCGTGTGTCTTTTATAGAGATGGCAAAAAAACCCGCCCCATCGACGAGTTGGCAAGGCAGGGGACGGGGTGTAAGTTGCTTACCCGAACCTGCCCCATGAAGAAGGAAAAAAATTAACTACAAAAGGATTTTATAAAAATTATTTACAAAAGAAATTAAAATTATTTGCTTTGTATTTTAAAATTTTGAATTTGTATTTTATTCTCTAATAATAGCATACCTCGAAATTTTGAAAATGTATAAAAAAAAAAAAAATTAAAATAGCAAACGAGGCAAGCCCCCGCCCCGAACCCGACCCAATGCCATCTCTAGTCCTTTAGCGTAATCTTTATCTTCCACTTTCTAAACGACATTAGTCCTACTTTGATTATAATGCCCCATAATCTTTATCCTGATTATTTACTTATCATGCCAACGTATTGCATGATAAGAATAAGGACTACTAATAGTTGAGTCCCTTTCCACCAACATCTGTAAATAAATGATCAATTGTCATTGTTGAGATACGTTTTTCATTATTTTCAGTTCATAGTCTTATGCATAAATTCTTTTTCTGACTTAAACATCGAAAGAATGAGAACACTCCTCGACACCTTTGTTTCAAGTACTGAAAGATCTAGTTCATGGTCAATCTCAGTCATTAAACTTGAAAATTAACAGTTATGATTTTTGATAGCATCGGGTATAAATTCTTTAAAATTTATTTTTTTTCCAATTCGAAGGCTAATGGGCTAATGGGCTACAAAGTACAAAATCTTACTGCAAACCCAACACAGATTATTACATAAAAGTCCTCGAGGAGAATACCTCAAAGTCCCCAAATCGAAGAATCTGAAGCTACCCAGTAAAGTACCCACAAAACACGGAGGAAGATCATGGAGATGGAGACAGAAACGGCAGCACCATCAGGAGAAGAACTAGTAGCAGCACTAGAGCAGGCAACCCTAATGGCGAAACAACTTTCGACCACCACAGATCCTCATCAAATCCTGCAAATATACACCACTCTCCACTCTGCCCACCGCCACCTCTCTCTTTTCCTCTCCGGCCACCACCCCTATCCATCGGCCTTACAATCGCAACCGGAAAACTCAGTACCCTCCGCCCTGGGTGGTGGCCGTGTCGACAACGGTGACACTGGTGGTGAACCCATGCAAATGGGCGATGAAGATGCTGAACAGGGTTCCAAGGCTTCCACCAGTGCTGCTGCTATCGATAAGGTTGAGGAGAGGATGAGGGAGTGTCTTATTCAGAACAAGAGGCCCAAGAGGCAACTTTCGCCTTCAGCAGAGCAGCGCCAGAGCAACGACAATGGTAATGTGTTAGGTGGCACTGTGGCGGCGGATCTTGATCCTCATTCGACCAAGTTGAGGTCTCTTGATCTTATTTATCAGTTTCATGGCTAAAATTTCACGGGAAATGCTGTGTACACCTTGTGGTCGTGGTGTATATGCATTCATTAAACGAGGGGTTCATGAATATTTTATTGAGTGTGGCCCCTTCATGTGGGGTGTAATGCTACGTGTACATTATTGTTTACGCGTAGCATTTTCCAAATTTCATACTGGAAATAACATAAGGAAAGATTTACAGCAAAATGTTGTAAACTATAACTTTAAACTATTGTGTTATACGCATACTATTGTAATATACTCGATTGCAGTAACTTTCTTGGGGATTTATTTCGTAGCACATTCGATTAGGTTCTTGGGGTGTCAATTTTATTATTTTATTTTATTTTGCAGTAAGTAGTTTAGATTAACAAGCGCAACAACTCCATATTCACATTACATAAGAATTATTGAAAAATAAAGATTACAGGACAGAAGAATATTGAGCACAGCATGGAATGTCCCTACAACATTTTGATAGCATTACATACAATATATACACTTGGGAACCTTGAAACTCATAGCTGGTTTCTGCATTTTGCATAACGGAAAGCTCAATCCTGGTGAAGTGGTCATTATGTCATCGCTTCCATACTGGTCCAGCACTGCCCACAGCCCAGCACCTTGTCATTGATGCATATAGGATGACTCTGTTAGATTCTACTCTAAATGATCCAGAAAAGGGGTCTTCACAATCAGATTATGCAATTTTACAAAATCCTCGAGTGTAAGCTCCTCTGGTCTTGCCTGAATTGATAATATGAAAAAGTCTGGTATATTGAGATATAGAGAGAAACTGAACCATCAGGCAGATGAAATGAGAACCGGCACTTACAGTAGGTGGAAGACCAACACCACAAAGAGCTGCTTCGATCTCAGGGGATGAACATATATGCTGGAGAGATTTCCTCAACATCTTACGTTTCCCATTGAATGCAGAATTGACCTGAAACCGGATTGCAGATAAGTTGACAGAACCAAACAAATATAATCATATGTACGAAAATTGATTTTGATTCAGAAAATTCTGCCAAAAGGTAGCAAGGAAATTCTGTTTTCCATGTTTAGTTTGTGTTTGTGTAGACAAAAGAATTGGTAGTTCTCAAGTAATCAATACAAACTGTTTCCAGAATTGGCATCACAACATGTCGATTAAGTGATATAAACTGAAACATAACAGGCAATAACCATTGAGAAGAAGCTTTTGATGGTGGTCACTTGAGGATAATCTGTTATTTGCTTCAACTTGAACGCAACAACAGCTGCATCAACCTGACAAAGAACAAAAAGAACCAGGTCGGTGTTCAGAAAACACAATGAAAAATGAAAAGGACCAGTTCAGCATTTGACAGCATCAAGCTCATAAACAAGTCTAAAGAGAAACACGAACAGAATATATTATAGCAAAATACAATAGAACGAACATGCATAAATTTTATGCAGTGTGCATCTGTATTGGAACATGGATGTAATGTAAAGATATAAATTGATAGCTTACTTTAGGTTGTGGGAAGAAATTTGTTCTTGGAACCTTAAATTTGTATTCAGGATCTGAAAAGTTAATGGCAAAGAAATGTCTCAGGTTAAAAACGAAAATAAAATAAGATTCACACATGAATAAAGAATATTACCTTCAGTTAAGTTGGAACGGTGAAGAATATAAACTAATGTGCACAAATTTCTAATGCATAAACCGGAACCAGTAGTAAAAAGGGCCTAATCCTTGACACAAGAATTGTGTCTTGACTGACTTTTATCAGATAATTTCGAAAAGGTCTTTGCATCAAGTTTGAGCTGTGGGAGGAAAGCAAATTCAGGAAGGTACCTATCTTTTATGGCAAAGTCCAAAGTCAGTCAAGTGCAATTCTCTAAAACATATTTATATTATCCTGGAATATATTTTTAATGCGATTCTAATATATAAACCAGAGCATAGAAAGGTTATTCCCATAGCTGGTCAAGGTGCAATTCTAATAGACGACTAAAGCATGAAGATACAGAATTAAAGCAAAACTTTGACACAAGCTTTGTAATATGACATCAAAGATTCTGCGATTCCGCTGGATCTCATACTCGTGACTGCTATATCATACACATCATTAATTATATCAATATATAATATAAATTTCTTTCTTCTCTAGCATCCACCATTGTGTTTCCCTCAAAGCCCTCCGTATGCTTCTTCTAAGTCATTAAAAATCTTTCCATCAGTTGCGACTAACTATGAAACAATATAGGTAGTTTTAGGGACTGTATACAATAATAACAACATAATTAGAAGCAAAAAATGGGTCAACAGGTGAACGGAGATGATAAAAGAAGAGAACAGGGATGGGAAACAAAGAAGAATTGGGAATGAGAAAACCAAGATGGCCTCTGAGCCTACTCTAGGCTGGCAGCTGGGTAGCCTGGGTTTGCAGTTCATTTCCTCCGTTTAACTCCCAGCTTTAAGAAACTGTTTCTTTTTCTTTGTTCCATATTTTTCCTTGCTGGACATTTCCATCATCTCTTGAAGATATGCACAAGGTTCTTGAGGACCAAGCCTCCAATACACAATTATTAGATACGTAAATTGCTTGAATGAACAAAAGTTTGTTTCTTTCGTATGGGCCCCACTATCACCATGTCTTTTTTATCAATTCTCTTTACTTAATTGAGATGGTCAGTGCCTCCTCTTGGTCAATTGGCCAAAGTAAAATTTATTTTCGTCACCAAGATTCAGCATCATTACCATTTTTATAAATTATTCTCCTGACACAAATTTTCCCCAATTATGATGTCATTAAGATTTGAGCCCTTGTTTGATTCTCATTCTTCTAAAAATTCATTTTTCAAAACTCATTTTCAACCACACGTTCTTCAATAAAATAATATTACACGTAAATCCAAAACTTTTCTTTAATTTTTAACTACACATTATCCATCAATCTACTATTCAAAATGCATTATTTCTCTCAAAATGGGAATCAAACAAGGGCTGAATGATATATCTCTAAAATATTTCTTTTTAAGGTGAATGTACATCTGTACCACCTGAATAGAAGTTGATGAAGATATTTATAGGTCTATACTCGGATGATTTCGATAAAGAATCCACAAAGCGCAAGGCTGCTTCGTCCTGAAAAATATTAAACCGGATATAAAGATAAGTTATCATCATGCCTGTCAAGAGCTAACTGAATGTGTTCAGCGTACTTATTTGAAGGTAAATTCACCACTGGAAGGAGAAGAATGCTGCATGAAATGATAAGAAATTACACCACCTATAGTAATTTGCCACCTAAGCATGGTGCTTAGTATAAATTAAGCACCAGTGCTTAAGAGATCAAATCCGTATATATATATTATTTTTTCTTATATTCCTTTTGAAAGGTAAAGGAGAGTTCAACAGATTTGTAATTCAACCCCATATCCATTCCCATCGTAAACATATTCCAGATCAATTAAGAAACTAATCCTTTCTGTAGCATTATTTGAAAACTAAATAACCTAAAATATGAAACTAGCACCAGTTAAAATAAGTAAGCCTCCATTTCTTTGTAAGTATACACTTGGTACACATGAGCCACCATAATGTTCCGTGCAATTAATCGATTTGTTTGGATGCCCATAATACAGCATATAGTTATTATTTTCATTGCGCTATAACTCTTGTTATTGGAGTCCTACTGCTATAAACTATTAAATAGAGATTGCAAACCTGAAGCAAAAGAACAACTTCTGAGAAAATATCGCCCATGGGAAGTAGTAGTTTTATAACATCGGTACTTATGTTGAAAGGTAAATTGGAGACCACCTGCAAGAAAGTACACAATATATCACCTAGGATTTCTATTATGGAAAACACTACGCAAATTTTCAGAAGAAATAACATATTTCATGCTATTTGAATAGGAAGCAGATAGACGATGTTTCAGTATTCGTAAATTGGACTTTAATTTAGGGACTGCATTACAGAAATTAGCATACTTCAGCAGAAAATAACAAGAGAATCGGGAATCTCAACTATGCAACAAGTCACAAGTGGAATGATTGCAACCAATAGAAATTTAAATCTTCAACCAAAGAGATCTGTATTTGGCAAAATCAGAACTTAGTGTCTTCATGCTCTATCAAAATGAATGTTAAGAAGGTACATTAGGTTGCAAAGGATGTCGAAACATTGCAAAACAGTAATTATAAACTACAAATTTTCTTCAATGTCCATAAATGGCCAGAATAACATTTTTCCCTACCTAAATTACACAGAGACTTTTAAAATGCTAAATTAGCCGGAGCCTTTAATTGATCACAGATGGTGGAGTCGAACAACCCTCAGATTCTTCCTATAACTATCAATTCTATGAATAATTTTCCCCATACTAGTATAAAGGAGTTAATGCTCAGTAAAACTGTGGCAGAATTTAAATGTGTGATTGTGAAGAAGGTACAATATCCACCTCCTCTTCTCCCAACTTTGACTATTGTATACTTTCAAAATTAAACCATGATAAATGACTCATATATTCATAACTCACCTTTGCATGTAAATTCCCGTCTGGAGGGATTTTACTTGCCAACATTGTGGACATATGAGAGCGTATATGACTTCTTATAAAATCCTCTTCCAGAACCTACAAGGTAGAATTGAGAAAATCACACCTTTTCAATTTTCAATGCAGCAGCACTGAACCTGAATAACATATTAATTCATTTATCTCCAACATGTACCTTTGTATTTTGAGAATATTCCCAAAAAAAAAGAAAAAGCAGTGACTGGGATCAACGTTGACAAATGGAAATAAGAGGGGGTGTTGGATGGAGCATTTATAAAAGAGGAATTCCTCTAACAAATAACATATCTGGAACTATACTTCTGCTGGAGCTAAAAAATTATTTATGAAGAAATTTTATACATCAAGGCACATACAGCATAGGTAGGTATTGGTTCATGAGAAATTTTATACATCAAGGTGTACACAGCATAGGCAGTTATTAGTTCAGACTCCCAAGCTGATATTTATCCATGACAGAGCATGAACTATGATTTTTTTTTCCCCCTGAATAGCAAAGGGAAAGTGGCACATATAAAACTACAATTAGAGGTAGCACTTCATGAATTTGTTATTTGTGACTGGAAAAGTTTATTTGATAGTGTGAAGATACAACATTTTATTTATTTTAAAAAAACTCTATCTATGTTTACCTCAAGTATTATTACAATAATGGAACTGATAAAAATATTAGACTAGGAATTACTACTCCCATTACAAGCAAACACCATCAACAGATTCACACACAACATAATCAAACATTACTAATCTCATAATGAAAGATTAAAAGCACCCTCGCACAGCCACGTAGAAAATCACACCCACATATTTATTCCTTATTCAATGAGCATCTGCAATATTTCTTCCCTTTGAGATAAATATTCAAATTCTTATTAGGTTATGCCTTATATAGATTATTTAGTTTATATCTCATGCAATAACTTCAAGATAATAAAGCACACACATACTTTCAGACAGAGGGAAGAAATATGCTTTACAACAATAATTTTACCTCCACCCTGTCCAATCCAGAAAACCGTTCCCGCACAATCGCTGCCATGTACGGATCCTGATAATATACACAAAATGGAAAAATCATGTCATAAGAGAAATCATAAATGTAAAAAAATCAACAATTATCCAATAAAGAAACAAAAGCATTGTCACTTCAACAATTTGGATGCTTCTTGCCAGTAGCCATAGTTGAACATATTTATTTCTAATACGGTATGAATCCTTTAATTCACACCTACATAAATACTTGCAACAGAGTTCTCAAGTTGTTTTGGTTACAATGATTCAACTATGACACTGTAAGTCTTACAACCTTCATTTCTTTTTATATAGCTCAATAGATCACAGACCCCCTTTTCAAATTGACACCAAATTGAAGTTAAAGAATGCATTAAAGAACTAAAAATCAGACCTTTTCAATTGCAAGAACAGTTGCACCAGCATTCACAAGTGCATTAGTCAAAGAGCCAGTTCCTGGCCCAATTTCAAGCACTACATCCCCTTCTTTGACATTGGCGGCCATGGTTAGATCTTCATTTATCGAGGCGTTCAACATATAATGCTAAACAACCAAGAAAAAAATTTAAAAAACTCATTTTTAAGTTATCATTAAAAATAGTACCAAACCATTTGAATAATTAATTCAGAGAAAATATCTTCACCTGACCGAGGGATTTTCGTGGGAAGCGGCCTTTGGAGTTAAGGGCTTCGAGTGTGGATTGGTAATCATCTTCTTGTCTTTTGAATTTGGTATTTGAGGTTGTGCTCGCTTGTATGCGTCGGAATGTTTTGGAGATTTTGCCGTGGCTGGTGGCGGTTTTCGTGGCAGCGGAGCCGGCCGTGACGCTGCTATTCGGCGTAGGCAGGGCTTGTGAAGTTTTGGGATAGGGAAAGCAAAAGGTTGTCGGAAGAGATTGTAAGAGACAAGGCATTGTAGTTTGTTGAAGAGATGGTTCAATGCCAGTTGAAACTGAAGTGGTTTCTTTTTTTCCCCTACTCTTTTATTTTTATCAATTTTTAATTTCAAAAAATTTCTTTTTAATTTTGACAAAGAACTCAATTCTCAGACAATGATTCCGACATTAACTACTTTTTTCACAACAAAATTCAATCAAAAACATGTGGGAATTTTTAGGCCATCTCACCAAAAAATGAGATGATTTGACATTATCTCCTACCTTAATATATTGATAGAAATATATTGATAGATATGATCTCGACTCTTAACAAAAATACAAATGAATTTAAAGAAAGCATTTTTATTAACACAAAAGTGGATGCCTACTTTACTCTTGAGCCTGCGATATTCCATTTATCTAGTTTTAGCATACCTATAGTTTCTCCTTTGAGTTCACGATGCTAGAGTATCTTGATTCTTCTCTCTATGTATATCCCACATCCGGTAGCCGATCGCCACAGCATTTCCC
>NW_019238950.1:68028-69917 GCF_002742605.1 Olea europaea var. sylvestris
GGGCCAAACTCGATTGACTTTCCATTGTTTGCAAATCTCAATCCAACAAAGGCATGAATATTCTTAGTTTGATCGAATAGTGTGAAATCTTGTTTTCTGGGAATGTACATCTGTTTCAAATGTTCAAAGTTAACTAGATTTCTGAATCTCGAACTTCTAAGGCCTAGATAATTGTTCGACTGTGGAACGGTCCAAAGAGGTATCTCCTGTACATTTAGGTATGGAGTGTTTATCCGATTGTTTGCTGAAAATAACTGCGAATGCCTCGGTTCAACAAAAAAGGACCTTGTTGGCAAGATGTTCTGTAACCCTGTTCGGTGAAAAAAGGATTCCTTTGCGAGGGGTTGAGTCTTAAAGTCGAACCCAGTGGCAAAGAACTTGTGTCGTGTTTACCTCGTTTTTTGCAATCACGATATTTCTGTAATAAAGATTTACTAATTATCAATGTTTTTATTAACATGAACCACATTCCAAAATTAAACTTAAAAGATTTCATTTATAATAGGTATTCCAGCAATCAGGAAAATGAGATGAAGAACAAACCAGCAAATGACTAGCAACATTTTCTCTAGTTAACCCTGGGTGGTCCATAAGTTCAACTATTTTCGTTGGTACTGCTTCTGAGAAAGAAACAAGAAAATGTCAAATTGCAGGGATGAATTGTTAATATAAAAAGAACAAGAAAACTCGAAGAAAAACAAATTAAAATCTTACTTTCGCCCAAAATATCGAGGGCTTTCATGAATTTGGCATGCAATTCTGTGGTCCACACCATCCTTGGTTTCTTTTTTTGTGAAATAATCATCTTTTCGACGTTGAGTTTGTTCATTTGTATTTTTATCTTCTTCTCTTTTATGAACTCGTAAAAAATTCACAAATTGACGGTGAGTTAGTCTCTTGAGACAATATTGGTCTATCTTGAGACGACATGGATCTGTCTTGAGATTTCGCTCGTAGATAATTAGCTACCACCTTTTTGGCTTTCACTTTCTTGAATGCAAATTGCCAAAGGTTATTTAATTTATCCCGGCTAAACGAATTCACAATATTTTCTTTAACGACACGTTCTTGACCTTTTGACGCTATCTTCATATTGTCTGAATACATAACTACAACAAAATTGAAATTTTGTTAGTTCGACATTTTCAAGTAATTGGAATTAGATAACAGAATGTTGTACTTACAAATTGCAGGAAGTTTGAACTGCTCGTTTATATATCGGATAATCTCACGTCCACGTGATTCTAACCTGTGAACATTTGTTAAAACAAGTTGGAATCTGTCCTTTCTCTTCTCTATCATCTTTAAAACCTCAAAACCAACTCCGACATGCAATACTGAGAAAACAAAAAAACATGGTATAACAGTAAGTTCGTGCTCGTAGAATGTCACATAACTTCGATCGAATTAATGAATACGAGTCATACATTTATAAGCAGTGTGAGTAGAATCATTTTAGCAACAATGGCACAGCATGTATGATCATCATCCACAACAAGAATGCAGATTTCTTTGTTTTCCATATATTGACAATATTTTCCATCTGAAGTAACTTCCATGGGGTCCATTCTTGAAAATTAATGACAAATGTTAACAAGATATTTTAAAATCTGAGATTTCTCTTTAGACACAACTCCAAGAATTGCTCTTAATAGCATTCATATACCAAATATTCCTTAAATGAAAGTGTTGTTGTACGGGGAAAAAAATTATACGCTAGTAAAAGCAATTGCACGGAAATAAATGACGTGTATCCATGCATATCTATATCATTGAATACCTAAATAATAAATGAAAAAAAGCCTCAAGTACAGGCTTTTTTAACGGCCTTCAGACAGGGTGCTGTCGTGTCAGCACCTTGTTGGCAAGCTTTTTGTTTTTTTTTTTTT
>NW_019238950.1:80132-87739 GCF_002742605.1 Olea europaea var. sylvestris
ATTTATTTTGTTATTCGTATAAATTACATAATTTTGAAAGTTGTACTTTTATTTAATTTGTATAAATAATAAATGATGCAATTTTTAAATTCTTTTAAAAAATGTGAAAAATGTCATTATTTGCTTTCTACATTAAACAAATTGCATTATAACAATTGATATGTGAAAAAAATGTCATTAAAAATTGCAAAAAAAAAATTTTAAAATCGAGCCGGTCCGGCTCGACTCGTAAAAAGCCCGAGCCCTATTTTTTTGGCCGAGCTTTAGCTCAGCTCGGGCCTAAAAAAAGCCCGCTACGATTTACTCGAGCCGAGCCCGAGCCGAAAAATTCGGTTCACGAGCCGACTCGGCTCGGCTCGGCTCGTTTACATCCCTAGGGGAGTTGGAGGTGCTCCTCTTCGACTACCCCAATTTACTAGGTTTCTCCTTTCCTGCCTATTTCTAGGCGAAGGGGGTGCCTCCCGTTCTTCTTTTTGCTCATGCTCCTGCTCCTGTACATGCTAAGCCGACCTTTGTATAGAGCAGACCCTATTGCTATGATTTCGCCCTATTCAGTCAAAGACACTAACCGACCTCTGAGGTTCGTATTTTGGTGGGAAGTTTTCTCCCAACTGTGGTTCTGCTGTGTGAGTACCTTGGGTGTAGGAAGTGACATCCACTCCCACTTTCCTTTCAATGGGGTGTTCCCTAAGGTGGCTTGAATGACCCCGGGCATGTGATGCCGGGTTTTGCCCTTGAGCCGAGAGCAGCCCTTGTGGCATTGGAAAGTCATGCTGACATTGGGCTTGCATGAAGAATTCACGCATCGCCAGATTCTGGGTTGCAATGTCTCTCATGCTTGTAGCTATTTAAGCCATCCCTACTTTGAGTGCCACTGGCTTGTTGCCTCGGTGACGCCGATGATGGGGTCTCTGATACGTGACATTGGTATAGAGCACCTCTTCTTCAGAAGCGTCCCTATGCCCTTCAAGATTTGCGCTCTCATTACTATAGCTCATTTTCCCACTCCTTTTTCAAGGGTGTTATGAACTTAAGACTGTAAGTTGACTTAGTCCTTTTTCAAAAATGTCCCTTTTTCAAGGTAAGTCGATCGTTTTCCTGTGGTAAATGGGGAATTCTTTGGATGAAATTTTTTCGCAGATGATACCAATCTGTTGGCCTCGCGAATTGGACTTACACGTGGCCAATCGAGAGCCACTCCACTTGTTCCTTCCTGTACACAAAAACGCACGGTCAGGAGTACACAGTCGGAACCAACAGGGGCGGCGCGCGACCGCATACACTTCGACGGTCAAGTTAGTGGTCGATGATCGGAACAACACCGAAATTGTGCAAGAGAGTGGGGAGGAGAATATATGATGCTTGAATGTAGAGAGCTTAGTTTAGTATGAGTGTCATTACCTTTGCCTCTTCCTAAACCTTGAGTATTTATAGACGAGGAACACCGTTAGATGTGGAATACTTGTATGCATCCGACGGTGTGAGACGTCTGCTCGTAGGCGTCAATCAATCATGTCTAGAGTGGGCGGGTTATTAATTCTCCTGAGTTGAGTTGACAAAAGTTGATGTCACATCACCTAGACCCATGGAGATGTCACATTCATAGGAGATCTTGACATAGATATGCTTTTGAAACTGACGGCGGAGGTATCTATTAAAGGAGCACCTCGGATAGCCAAGTGCTTCGGTTACAGGGGGCGCTTTGGTCGCTTCAGTAGATTTAGTTTGTGAAGTGTGTGCCTTACGGTAAGTCGAGTTGGAGTTCGGACAAAGTCTACACCACTTCGTTGACAAAAGGGACACTATTGCTAAAGTGGTTTGGTGTGGGGTGTAACATCTTAATATCTTGAAATCCTAAGCCTCCACTTTTGGGAAGACACACATCTGCCCAGGTGACAGGTGGCTTTTTGGGATTCCAAAGAAAATTCCTACAAAGCCGTATAATTCTCAATGTAGCTATAGCCGGAATTGGAAATATAGATAATCAAAAACATTCCACTTCTTATAAGACGGCTCTCGCCAATTCAGCCCTCCTGATGTATGATAATGAAATACGTGACCATGTGTTAATGTATGCCATATCTTATCCAAAAATGGTGCAAAATGATTAACTTCCAATTTTTTGGCCGCGAGCAGCATCCCCAATATCTAAACGGCATGGTTCCCTTAGGCATGCCCACAACGTCCTGTTTTACCTCCAAATCTACCCCCATGAATGCCTGCTGTATATAGATTGGATTTATTAATCACATTAACTGTGAATCCCGAGCAATTACTGAACTCAGTCTGGCAATGCATCAACATGCGAAGATCACCAATCTTCCACAGCTGGTGTGCAGCTACAACTGTTGTAGCTTTGCTGGCGCCTTTTCTTTGACTTGAAGCTATAAAATTTGCCGAGCTTCACCATCGCAAGTAAATAGCACTCCGCAAAAAGCGCCCACTTTTCTAGAATTAAAAAAATTAGCGCCTCCATATCATTGTAAAAATATTTACTGCTTAATGGTTAATGTGACAATGATTTGATAAGTTCAGTGACCATAAAAAAATAATAATAATAAATAAAAATAAAATAAAATATAATATAATTTAAAATTTAAAATTTAATAGTCAAAAAATAATATCGTGCAAAGTTCAACGCCATTTGGATTTTTAACCCACTACTTAAACATTTGAAATTCCAATTAAATACGATGACAAATTTCTTGCAATACCTGAAAGGGCATGTTCAGTTTCTTGTTTTCTTATAAACGCAGTGGAGGGGGAGAGAGATGGAAGTAGTCCTATTACTTCGATGGCCATAAAATCGAATGAAAAGTAAATTACAAGTTAAGCATCTAACTATCAGACCAACAGCCCTTTTTCTCTGCTTCTTTACTTCCAATTTGAAATCTCTCGTCTTCACTATGAGCTTCGTTTTCAACCATGGGAGGAGGAGGAGGAGTCGATCTCTTCTTGGGGGACTTGTTATCCGGCAACATCTTCAATATGATCCCCATAGATATCAACAGAAGTCCACTCCCATGTTGTTCAGTTAAAGGCTTTGTGAAGATTAGATACGATAGCAATAGAGTAACTACTTTTCTCGCTATAGTCACCTGTTTATAAAGTTTCACGTAAAACAATAGAAAATTAAAATTTAACCAGGATGTCCAACATTCATGACACATTTGGTACGCAGTATTGGACATGAGTGGATAGCTTTTCTTTTTCCTTTATATTGACTACTTTTGTTGCGTCCAACTTTCCAAACATGCCTCAACATTGTTTGCGATAGGCAAGGGCATGTTGTAAAGTCCATCGAAATCATCAAGCATAAAATGCAAAATTTTCAAGGAAGATGCAGGATTGCTACCAATACCGTTAACGAGAAAGAATGTCATCCAAGAAACAATAACATTTTAAATTCAATTTTACATCGTGGCCTCTATTTTTCACCGATAATTGTTGAATCTGATTCTTGTGTTACTTGTAAGGCACAAATTAGAGCATTGTGGGCTCAGAACATACCATTGCGGTGGTGGCAGCACCAAATAGGGCAATTAGGAAAAGAACGGACACTTGTCCTACAAAGGTTGCCATGGCTTCAAATACCAGAACTCCATATACATAAGGATGCTGCAGAAGCAAGATAGATTACTACAAAAAAAGGATGGATTTAGGAATTTACCTGTGAACATGAACTCCATGCCTTAAATAGTTCTCCGGTGAAAAGCATTGGTGGGATCAAGAAAGGCATGCCACCGAGGGTAGAGCAAAAAAGCATTTCCGTCTGTCAAAAGATTGAACGAATGTGATAAAGGAAAAATTCTAATCACAAATTCTTTATGAAAACCTTTTTCACACCAAGAATCAATCACATGCATCACCTGTGTTGTTGCAGGATTCATGGTAAAGATAGCTTCTTGCAAATTCCCCAAAAAGGCATCCATAATCAACGCGCCAGATACCATCAGGACACCAATAACACTGAAATTTGGCGAAGTATGAGCATCTGCTAAAGTGAAAAGGATTAAACCCACCACCAAAAGCACAGCAGATACGTATTCATGAGGTGGATATTTTCGTTTCAAACCAGGAATGAAGGCTCCCATTACCATCACTGGCAAAATCTGTATACAATCACAACGTATAATTAACTGGGATATAATTGAAGTGAACAAATCTTTTCTTCACAAGCAAGCAATTCAAGAGAAAATACAATGTTCTATAAATCCTAAGTGCATCTTTGGCAGGCAACACTAGACTGGAAAGGGAAGGACACCGTAATGCACAAAATTTCAACTTCATTTTCTTCTTTATTATCCTATAAAGTTTCTTACACCATCTTGCATAAGCCGGTCATATTCGAAGGGAATATTAATCAACTCATAGTAACATCTTATCTGAATTAAAGATGCTAATATTTCAACGTGAACTTCATGGTAATTGTCGAATTATAAGCAGATTCAGAGGCTTATGCAAACCCATTTGTCTTGCAATATGATTAAAGAAAGCCAATTGATTTCTTTTTCACCTTGGTAGATTTGAACATGAGCTGTGCCGGGTAGTTGGGGAAAGCCAGAGAGCCTTTTGTAAGTCTATGTGAACCCATGAGCACAGCAGAGAGCTTTACATAAGTCTTCCAAGGGTTCACCATTTGCTTTGGAGTGAAGCCTTGCAAGTAAATCAAGAATATATACACCCATCCTTGAACGAACGTGAAGTACCATCCATAGCTACAAGAAGTAAACCAACAAAAGATCCGAACAGATAAAAATCAAGAGACTCATGATGTCCTGTGAGATCAAAATCCATTTTCGAAAAGGCAAAATTGCAGTTTGTAATTTCACCTGAATTGGAGCCTGTTGTACACATATTCCTGAAATTTGAGAAAAATAAATCATAATACAGATCCACAGTAGATAAAAATAAAAAATAATAGAACAAAATAATAGCCAATAAATTAGTAATTGAAAAGGGATAAACTGGGCCCATGCAGCGTCTTATTAAATTGATAGAAATTTCACACACGCACCCAAAAAAAAGGGGGGGAGAAATAGCATGATCATGATCATGAGCCCAGTTGATGATATCATCTGTAAACCTATATTATTCCCGTAACTGAACTCCCACCGCCTTTGTATATAGCTATATAAGGTAAGCATCAAGTTCAAAATGACTAATTTTATCAGCATTAACAAAACTGTATAATTCACAATACAAATCACAAAATTGAATCAAAATTCACAATTTACTACAGTTAGTATACCCAATGGAAATTGAAATCTTCTCACCCAGAACTCATAGACATGCAAACAGAATTATTTTTACCCAAATAAAAAGACAAAATTCCATAGCCGCCTTCAGTTATTTTCCACCAAAATAAGCCTTTTTCCCTCTAGTTTCCCATGAAACTTTTCAATTTTTGAAAATCAAACAAATGTCTCGCACTAAACACCATCAAAGAAAATTATTTTTTCTTGAATTCTCAAATTTATATACCTCACAGATGCCATTGACAAGATAAACCAAAGAAGAACCCAGAAGAGCAAATGAGAAATTGTTTCCATCTGGGCCTCTCAGAGAGAGAAATCCCAAACAGAGTCCGTACTTGCTCTTCATTCTTCATCTTCTTCTATTTATTAATTTTTTAACTTCACTGCTAGTTTTTTTGCTGTGAATAAACTGTATGTATAGCTCTCTTCAACGCCACAAAAATGTGTGTGCATTCACTCAAGATTTTTTGATGATTTCAATGCTTTGCATGTCGACTTTTGGGGTACAGAGTACATTCACAGAGAAAAACGAAAGAGAAGAATTAAGGAAGACGCTATCAAAAAGAAACAATCGATATTTGACTAAATTAAGTTTTTAACAAATTTGCTATTGGAAAACGGTCGAGTCAATTATATTAAAAATAAAATAAAATTGACTAAACAATCGATATTTGACTAAATAAAGTTCTATAGGATGAAAATTTTTTAAACATTAGGTTATAAATTATAACTTTTTTTGGTCGAGAAGAACGTGAAATCATGCATCAAATAGTTTTGACATCGAAGTTTATAAACAATAATGTCAATATTTTCATTTAATTACGAGAATCAAAATGTTAGTTTCAAGAATTAAAATTTGATGGTTGCAATAATCAAATTGTAATTTACAAAAATCATATTCTATTAATTACACGACAATCAAATTACTAATTACAGAAATCAAATGTTTGATCAGAATATTGTAAATTTCATAAAATGTGTGGTTAAATTTAATTGTTGACTTTAATTAAGATTAAAATCTGAATTTTAACTTCTACCAAATAAAGATTATATGAAATTTTTATTTTAAAATATTATGACATTTTGAGTTTGAAAAAATTGAGATCTTGTTTGGTGCAGCTAAAAGTTAGATTTTTAAATTTTGATAAAGTTAATAAAATGGACGGTTGAAGAGTTAATAAAAATTGGGAAATTTTATAAAATCTGTTGTTAAAATTTGAGGTGAATGAAGTTGAAGGGTGACATATTGACTAGATTCAACCTGCGACTTATTAGGGGTAAAGTTTATTTTTTAGAAGTCAAATTTGATAATAACTGGAGTTAATTATAGTGAACTTAGCAAATAAATTAAAATAGTGAAAGAGAAAAGTGAGAAATAGCTCGAACTTCCTCTATATGGACTGCTGCTGTTGCATAAATTCATTTTTCCGGAGGAAATTAACATAGGAACAGTAATTGTATTGTTGTGATTGCAGCGAAGGTTCCAAACCTTTCATTTTATTGTAAAATTCTCCTTAACTTTTTATTTTTACGATCGTAGTCCCAAACCTTTAACTTTCATTGCAACTGGAGTCCATTTAACAGATTCCATCCACTTATTCATTAATCAACTCTTAAATTAGATGTTTGACTCAATTTAACAAAATAAGTGAAGGATAAAATATCGAATTTACATTTTCTAAAATAAAATAATACAAAAAACCAAAAAAGAGAAGGAAAAATTGAGAGCGAATACTAAGTATCAAAATCATTTTGAGGAGATGAGATGGAAGACGGAGGCGAAGCAACAGATCTACTCATTGAAGCTTGTAAATGCTCTTTGCCACTTTCGCTACCCTAATTCCACTATTGTCTTCGGTCGCGCAGTCCGCAAGGTTGTAGATCGTGTCCTTGCACCTTGCTAACTCTGCCAAAGGCGGGACTTGTTGGAGCGGCAAATTCTCATGGGTTGACTTGCTCAGGTCAACAGGATAACACAAAAGAATGGTAAAATCGATGACTGAAATTTCTCGAATGAAGAAACCAGTTGTTAAGAAAAAATTGATGCCTTTTTAAAGGAAAGTGCAGGTGCTGGGAAAGTGCGACTAATTATATTGCAACTTTAGAAATGCAAGTCAAAGCCATGACATTTTTCACTGGCCTCCTGAATGGTGATGGCTTTAGAAATGCAAGCTAGCGAGGTTGGGCAATGTATTAGCGATGGGTTGGTGGTGACAGTGGTGGTGTAGCGGTCGATGGTATGTTTGTGATGGTAGTGGGTGATGGTGGCTATTTTTAGGTGGTTTGTTTTTTGGTTCGTTTTGGGGATGAGGTGAAAGTATGGAAATGGGGTTAGCGAGGGGAGCGGGG
>NW_019238950.1:89522-95256 GCF_002742605.1 Olea europaea var. sylvestris
AGCTAGGTAAATGTGCGTGGATGTTCGTAGTGTGTTGCAACCGAACGAATTACAAGAATTTAGTCTTTTAAATTGGCGGAGATGTAACGAAATTCAATATCCAATTGTATCAAAAATTGCACGTGATCTACTAACACCTCCGGTGTCTGCGGTAGCATCGGAGGCTGAAATCAATTTAGGTGGTCGAATTTTATCAGATGAACGATCAAGACTAAAAGAAGATATATCAGAGGCTTTGATATGCTTGAAGGATTGAGAATGTGCGGAATTACGTGTTTAATAACATGTTGATAGTATAATGGCCGAAGAGTTGCAGCATATCCAAACATAGGATATTGTAAGTTTTAAATAAATTATTTTTCTTTAAGAAATGTATTTTTTAAATTTATTTGATTCAAGAAAAATTGTACACGAAATATTTTAATTGTGTACAATTTTAACTCCGCCTACGTTGATTGTAGTCGGTCTCAAGCCCGGAAAAAGGATGAGGGTTGTAATTTGTTACTTTCATTTATTTTGTTAT
The DNA here is from genome assembly GCF_002742605.1 of Olea europaea var. sylvestris. NCBI lineage: Eukaryota > Viridiplantae > Streptophyta > Magnoliopsida > Lamiales > Oleaceae > Olea > Olea europaea. The sequence goes on from NW_019238950.1 coordinate 90,046, forward strand.
TCGTATAAATTACATAATTTTGAAAGTTGTACTTTTATTTAATTTGTAATTTGTATAAATAATAAATGATGCAATTTTTAAATTCTTTTAAAAAATGTGAAAAATGTCATTATTTGCTTTCTACATTAAACAAATTGCATTATAACAATTGGTATGTGAAAAAAAATGTCATTAAAAATTGCAAAAAAAAAAAATTTTAAAATCGAGCCGGTCCGGCTCGACTCGTAAAAAGCCCGAGCCCTATTTTTTGGCCGAGCTTTAGCTCAGCTCGGGCCTAAAAAAAGCCCGCTACGATTTACTCGAGCCGAGCCCGAGCCGAAAAATTCNCATTGAGTAAATTGCACACTATCGATCAGCATTGAGATGAACTAAACTTCAATTTACTTGCTTGTAATATATTGGACATTACCCGATCTACAATTTCATTTTTTTTCTTTTTTCTTTTTACATCTTAACTTCATTTATTACTTTATGATCTATTTTTCATCTTTCCTATAACATTTTAAGCAATGACATCCAATAGAATTATATAAATATTTAGATTATGTATATTTATATTACATTGCGCTAGATTACTAGTACTTAAAACGACGTACAAATTATTTTCTAAGCATATTTTTAAAGTTACTTTCTGCTAGCAAAATCTTCCAAAAGCTCCTCAAACAAATCACTTAGAAGTTGAATCTCCAACTCCATTGCCATTTCTTCATGCTCCTCTTTAAACTCTTTCCAGTCCAATCCCCTCTCCATATCTTTAACACAGACCTCCTTCATGTCCTGCACCTCCCAATTTTCGTATTCTCCATTGATCCAAGGTTTTGCAGTATTCTCATAATCATTGAACTCTCCATTTTTAGCCTTGAAGAAATCAAACAGCAGATTATCCTCGTGGTTCTCTCCAAGATTTTCCAATTCTGCAAGGTTCTCGAATTGTTGAAGTCTTTGCATGAACAAGCATTTTCTCTTAGCAATGGTTGGATGAAAAGGAAATACGGATTCTTCGTCTTCATAAAACGGAGAATCAAGAACTGAAACTGGGCTGCGCTGCTCAGCTTCTCCGAATGACAACTCCTCCTGTAAATCATAATTAATTCTTTATTAATAAGTCATGTCATTTTGAGTGGTTTAATTTTATATTTAAAAAAATTAAAATAAACTTTGTTTTATTCAACAACTGGCCCTTTTGTTTTATTCGCAGACAAATCTCCGTCGATTATATTCTGATAGTCTACCAGCAGACAGCGAAAAATAAATAAATAAATAAATAAATAAATTCAAAAACTGACAGAAAGAAAGAAAAGAAAAAAATATATGGTCTTATTTAAGTTTTAGAAAATTATGAATTTACCTCTAGATTCCTTCTTGTTTTACTGCCGTTTTCACCACCCCACGGCGGTGAATCGGCTGCGGTAAAGTCACTGTCACACCAGCTAGATTTCTTGCTGCACGAGGTGTTTGTACTAGTAGACCCTGTGGTGGTGGTGGTTGTACACCAAATAGGGGACGATGAAGAAAAATCCAACGGGATATCTTTCTCCTCCGCCAAGTCCTTAAACGATCTCCACCGTAAAATGTCCTTGACTTTAACGGAGACTTGTGGGAAATTTTCATTTCTGGTTTTGATCCTCCTGGAGAGTTTACGGGAAATGCTTCTTGGTAAAGCTAGTGGAGATTTGACAGAAGCAAATGGGAAGAATTTAACTGCCTTAATGACTTTGTTGAGTGCATAAAATGTGGTTGCTGCAGCTTTTGATCCACTTCTAAGAAGTAATGGTGAAGGTTTGTTTGTTACAGTTGATTTACTTCGGGGTTTTCCTCGAAATGATCGAAAATCATCATTTGGTGAACATGAAAAAGAATCATCTTTGAGGAAATCTTTGAGCATTCTTGGTTCATGTTTAAATGAAAAAGAACTCCAGAATTTTTGATCAAGTGATGATGAAGCCATGGGTTATAACCGCCCCCAAAGAGTTTCGATTTCTAAAACGTGCTCGTAGGATGTATCTATACAAGAAATACTGAAAGTTGGTTCTTGAAATTAAATTCGGTATCACAAGGGAATTGGTTTGGTTTTCTTGGAAGAAAATGTGGGTTGAGGTGTAAAATTAATGAAAGAACAAAGATATATAAAGTGGTTCCATAGGTTGAGAGACAATGGATTTGGAGAAAATGACAAACATCACGTAGAAGCATGGATGTTTCTAATTAAGTTTATTTTAATAAATGATTCTTGCAATAATAGTTGTAACACTAGACATAGTTTTCATCACATGATAATTGATAGACATGATTAGCTGGGTGGAACACGTTAGCATTTTCCCCATGGTTTCGTTTAAAAATATCAATTTTAAAATATAATAGTTGATTTTAAACTATCTGAGATGTAAGGAATTTAGATGTTCTCTTGTATGCTCATGTGAAATATGGCCAATCATTCAACGAAAACAGTAAAGAACACAAAATCTTGTTCACCTAATTTGGCCAAATGCTTAATCTAGCGGGCTCAGAAGCTAGCCTGTCCACTATGTGCAAAAGTAACCCCCCAAGAGATAGCAACAACAAGAGAACACACTCAGACATTGGTTTAGTTCATCGATCCAATGGATCTCACTAAAGCAACCCTAAACCACCAAGTATGAATGCAACTCAAACTGTTGGACTCAAAACCGACACCACACACACACCAAAACAACCGGCCAAAGTTACTATAGCAAATGGGTTTTCACAGGGTTAAACCAATATTACAATAATCTCATGTAAAACCACAAGAATGAGAACCAAAATAGAAGAAGAAGAAATCTCTCGAAAAGGCCAGAGAGAGAAAAACGCAAGAACCTAGAAAACTCATAAAACCATCTGACTACCAAACCTCATGGATTGACCCTTCAAAAACCACCACAAAATAATCTGATTCATCTCAGCCATTGATATGTAATGGATGACCGGGATTAGATTCAAAAAAGCACAACTCGCGTGAAATCGGATTGGCCAATTAGAGTTTGCCACTTGGGCCATCCACTTCCAAAAAACCCTTTTACCCTTAATGAAAGTGTCAAAGGATTTGAGAAGCACGTTTTTACAATCTTCACCTTGGTTCTCAAATCATCTACTGTCTCAAGTATGCTAACTTTTGCATATAAGAACTACCTTAGCCCTACATCATTGCCCTTGGTACCTGCAAGAAAAAATCAACATGTATCAATATGGAGAATGGACAAACATGATCTAAACTTACTAAATCGTTCCCATATTAGATGGGTTTTCATCAGTGTGAATTTTCTTAAGATTCACATCACCAAAAGATATCTACTCTATTATAAAATAATACTTTACCTCAATGTGTTTAGACCTATCATGATACACAGGGTTTTTACTCAATAGTAAAGCACTCTGGCTATCAGTAAGAACTGTTAGGGTCTCTTGTAAAAAAATTTAACTCAGTTAAGATTCCTTTCAGCCACAAACAATCTTTCATAGTTTTAGTGACTGCTATATATTCTGCTTCAGTACTAGATAGAGTGACAATTGGTTGTAACTAAGATTTCTAGGTTATACAATCCCCCTTCCCAATGTAAAGAAGAAGGCAGAAGTAGACTTTCTCTATCTTTGTCACCAGCAAAATCAGAGTCTACATATCCTACAAGAATTAAGATCTTAGATCTCTTTTCAAATTTCAAACCAATGGTTAATGTTCCAGAAATGTATCTTAGTAACTATTTTAAGCCTACCCAATGAGGTTTACCGAGATTTGACGTAAATCTACTAAGAAAACTAATAGCATAGGCTAAATCAGGTCTTTCTGTAGTCATCGAAAACATGACAAACCCTATTGCATTATCATATGGAATGTTTCTCATCTCAATTTCAGTTTTTGGTGATTGGGCAGTACAAAGGTTCATATGGGCAGCTAGAGGTACATTTACAGACTTGGCATCTTTCATACCGAACTTGGTTATAACTTTATTTAGATAGGATTCTTGGGATATTGTCAATTTATTTCTAAGCCTATCTCTCTTTATAACCATCCCTAGGATTTTCTTGGCATTACGTAACTCTTTTACATCAAACTCGGATTTCAAGAGGTTCATAAGTCTTACAATTTCAGGCATACTGGAACTTGCTAGAAGCATATCATCTACATAAAGAAGAAGGTGTACTTCACTTCTAATCTTAGCATTATTAAAGTATAAACAGTGATCATACTCACTCCTCTTGAATCCAATCTTTAGCAAATATGTGTCAAACCTTATATCCTATTACCTTGGGCTTTGTTTGAGCCCATACAAGGATTTTTGTAACTTACATACAAAATTCCTTCACTTCAAAGCCTTGAGGCTAATCCATATAAATGTCCTCTTCCAATTCTCCATGAAGAAAGGCAATCTTGACATCTAATTGTTCAAGTTCCCAGTTGAATTGAACAACTAGTGCAAAAATCATTCTTATGGTTTTATAATTTATAATAGGTGAAAATATTTCATAATAATCAACTCCTTCTTTCTGAGTAAAACCCTTGGCAACTAGGCTTGTTTTATACCTAACAGGTTCAGATGAGTTATTACCTTCCTTTAACTTGTAAATTTACTTACACTGAACAATCCTATGATTATTAGGCCTTTTTACCAACTTCCAAGTTTTATTTTCTGTTAGTGATTTCATTTCTTCCCTCATAGCAGCTTTCCAGTTAGCAGCATTAGGACAATTCATAGCTTCCTCAAAGGTAGAGGGTTCTGAATTTTCTAATGCGTCACTAGAAGTTAAGGCAAACTCAGTCAGGTTATTTATTTGATATCTGTGATTGGGTTTCACTTGCCTTCTTTCCCTATCCTTAACTAGTTGGTAGTCCTGATTAGTAGGTTCAGTGTTAGGATTATTATGAGTGATTTCAATCTCAGGTTCAGTTTCTATGTTAGGGAAACTTGCTTCACCTTCATTTGACTCCCCAACCCTCTCTGAAGTTTCCTGTGCAGTGGCTTTATTATCCTCAGATGATGAGTTAATGAACCTGGTCAACTTAACTTCACTAGTAGGAATGTTTCTTTCATTAGGTTCAACCTATTTTTCAGCCTTATTCTTTAAACATGGCATTCCAGATTCATCAAACACAACATTCTTACTATTGATGATTTTTATGCCTTTGCCATCTAAGACCCACAATCTATAGCCCTTTACCCCTTCTAGATATTTTAGCAAAACACATTTAGTTGTCCT
>NW_019238950.1:96474-109518 GCF_002742605.1 Olea europaea var. sylvestris
TTTTTTGTGGATTACATGTGGTGTGATGAGACGATATTATGAATTTGAATCGATGATTATATCATGATTATAAGATTATATATTTCAATATTATGAGGATGTCTCCCATCTTAATTATTATTATTATATGCAAATTGTGAGCTGTTAATTGATGTAAACTTGATTTTTGATAAAAATGTATAGATAAAAAAGTATATTTATCTTCGAACTTCTCCACTCACTAAGCTATCAACTTATATATTTTTCCACGATTTTCTTATGAAGCAATAGTTGAGTATCTGGGCATCTTTTGGAGTTGAGCCTTTGATTTTGGAGTCAGAGCCATGCATCAGAATTTGTTAGTATGACTCACTTCATTAAGCATGTAATTAGTGTTTTGGGATGCATGTTCATGTTTAAATATGAATCTGCATCACTTGTAGATAGTTATGTGACTCATTATGTATTTGCATCCATATGTATATTTTATGTTATTTTCTTGGTAAAAATCGAGATTTCGACTTATCTCTATTATGCGGTATTATATTTTGGGATTTGAGCAATGTGAATTATATGCCCAATTAGTTCTATTTACATGGGAGGTAATTTCAAAATTCTGTTAAAAATAATTTATGAAAAGTTACATAATGTAGTTGTAGTAGCTTTGATAATGGGTTCGACTTTTAGTTGGTATTTATTATCGGCGCACGCCACGTTCCGGATCCGCTAGCGTTACTCGGAGCGCGGCATGTCATTTGTTTAGAGTGGTGGGTCCAGTTAGAGGACACAATTTTTGGTCCAAATTGAATGGTGTGAACGAAATATTAGTCATAATTATTTTGGACCATGCTACATTCACCTAATGATTTACACAATCTTTTACACACACAACACGTGGCGGCCCCCTATTGGAGCAGCCGCCCCTCCAATAGGGGGCCGCCACGTGTTGTGTGTGTAAAAGATTGTGTAAATCATTAGGTGAATGTAGCATGGTCCAAAATAATTATGACTAATATTTCGTTCACACCATTCAATTTGGACCAAAAATTGTGTCCTCTAACTGGACCCACCACTCTAAACAAATGACATGCCGCGCTCCGAGTAACGCTAGCGGATCCGGAACGTGGCGTGCGCCGATAATAAATACCAACTAAAAGTCGAACCCATTATCAAAGCTACTACAACTACATTATGTAACTTTTCATAAATTATTTTTAACAGAATTTTGAAATTACCTCCCATGTAAATAGAACTAATTGGGCATATAATTCACATTGCTCAAATCCCAAAATATAATACCGCATAATAGAGATAAGTCGAAATCTCGATTTTTACCAAGAAAATAACATAAAATATACATATGGATGCAAATACAGAATGAGTCACATAACTATCTACGAGTGATGCAGATTCATATTTAAACATGAACATGCATCCCAAAACACTAATTACATGCTTAATGAAGTGAGTCATACTAACAAATTCTGATGCATGGCTCTGACTCCAAAATCAAAGGCTCAACTCCAAAAGATGCCCAGATACTCAACTATTGCTTCATAAGAAAATCGTGGAAAAATATATAAGTTGATAGCTTAGTGAGTAGAGAAGTTTGAAGATAAATATACTTTTTTATCTATACATTTTTATCAAAAATCAAGTTTACATCAATTAACAGCTCACAATTTGCATATAATAATAATAATTAAGATGGGAGACATCCTCATAATATTGAAATATATAATCTTATAATCATGATATAATCATCGATTCAAATTCATAATATCGTCTCATCACACCACATGTAATCCACAAAAAATGTATATTCTAACTAAAATCTGTAATCCGCCATTCAAGTTAAGAACTTTTGTCACGAGCCTTTGGCTCTCTCCATGAATGAAAGTTTGTCTCAAGACCTCTAGTATTCAATTCTAGAACATGGTCAAGACTCCTTTGTGAACTATATATACACGATCAAGATCTCTTCGTGTAGAATAGAATACGGCAAAGGCTTCTCTATGAATTAGAAGAAGTATATAATCACAGGTACTTTTCTGATCGATCTCAGATGTCACATTCCAATTCATGAGCAATCAATGTACAACCTTAATGATTTCACATATATCATAATGAAGAACCTTTCATAATAATCATGTAATTGAACAAGAAATTCACATAATTGCACATAATGCAATAGTATAATTGACATATTAATTTTTTAAAATATTTAAGTTTTTTCCACTCACAAAACTATATATGCAAAATGAACTCAGTTGGTAAGTAGTCCCGATGTCCGTATCGTCGTCTGAAATATGATATAATTTTTAGATTAACAATTAACTATTTCAAGTAATTTTAATAATTAAATAGCTGATACCAAATTTTAATCTTTTTATACTTAAACAATTTTCTCAATTTCTTTAATTACTTAGTTATTTTTATCCGTTCCTTTAACTTAATTTTATAACTTATTATACTTAATTCAATAATTTCCTTTCAATAAAATTGAATTTAAACTAACAGTCTAATAATTATAAGACTAAACATAACTACGTAATAAGTAATTTTTTTACTTACCTTTAAATTGAAGAATTCAAGTAGTATAAATCACTTATTTTCTAACAATTTGGCGAATTTTTTTTATTTTTTTCCCCTTATTCTACCTCTTTTTTATTTTTATTTTTTTTCCTTTCATCTTTTCTCTCCCTGCTATCTGCTTCTCTACGTCTTGTGTGTGTTTTGAAATGGATTTGGACCCAAATGGATTGATATACAACAATCAATCCACCGCCTAACTATTTTATTTATTTTTATTTGGCATAAAATCTTAGACTTTTCTTTTTTTAATTAAGGTATTACAACAAAATAATTTTATCAACAATAAATTGAAATTTATTCTATATATTTATATTCATTTATTTTTTATCGAGATCATATTGCTTTTGTGAACGAGAATTCTCTTAGGTGTATACAAGATATAATTCAAATACCTATAATATTACTTTATTTACTATTGATCAATGTCACGTCTACTTATTAGTGCACATTACCATATTTTTACTTTTAACTATACAAACCTCATGAAATCAATACTTCAATATACAAATACACACGTATATATGTATATGCATGTATTTTATATGTATATAAAGTCAATGACCATGTTTGGAAAATGAGACGAAGCAACTTTAATTAATATACTTTTTGTGCCAACCCAAAGAAAGATATAGCCATAGCTCTACCCAACTTAATAAATTTGACTATTTGAGGGATTATAGAATTTGGAATATAGCTCTTGAAAATTTTATGCACCAACAAAATACATTCATTAAGTTATTAATTGCCATTAGCAAACCAAATTTTTAAAACATCTTAAGCCCCTTTGTTCGGTCACATGCTTAATCAATCTCATTGAGTAAATTGCACACTATCGATCAGCATTGAGATGAACTAAACTTCAATTTACTTGCTTGTAATATATTGGACATTACCTGATCTACAATTTCATTTTTTTTCTTTTTTCTTTTTACATCTTAACTTCATTTATTACTTTATGATCTATTTTTAATCTTTCCTATAACATTTTAAGCAATGACATCCAATAGAATTATATAAATATTTAGATTATGTATATTTATATTACATTGCGCTAGATTACTAGTACTTAAAACGACGTACAAATTATTTTCTAAGCATATTTTTAAAGTCACTTTCTGCTAGCAAAATCTTCCAAAAGCTCCTCAAACAAATCACTTAGAAGTTGAATCTCCAACTCCATTGCCATTTCTTCATGCTCCTCTTTAAACTCTTTCCAGTCCAATCCCCTCTCCATATCTTTAACACAGACCTCCTTCATGTCCTGCACCTCCCAATTTTCGTATTCTCCATTGATCCAAGGTTTTGCAGTATTCTCATAATCATTGAACTCTCCATTTTTAGCCTTGAAGAAATCAAACAGCAGATTATCCTCGTGGTTCTCTCCAAGATTTTCCAATTCTGCAAGGTTCTCGAATTGTTGAAGTCTTTGCATGAACAAGCATTTTCTCTTAGCAATGGTTGGATGAAAAGGAAATACGGATTCTTCGTCTCCATAAAACGGAGAATCAAGAACTGAAACTGGGCTGCGCTGCTCAGCTTCTCCGAATGACAACTCCTCCTGTAAATCATAATTAATTCGTTATTAATAAGTCATGTCATTTTGAGTGGTTTAATTTTATATTTAAAAAAATTAAAATAAACTTTGTTTTATTCAACAACTGGCCCTTTTGTTTTATTCGCAGACAAATCTCCGTCGATTATATTCTGATGGTCTACCAGCAGACAGCGAAAAATAAATAAATAAATAAATAAATAAATAAATAAATTCAAAAACTGACAGAAAGAAAGAAAAGAAAAAAATATATGGTCTTATTTAAGTTTTAGAAAATTATGAATTTACCTCTAGATTCCTTCTTGTTTTACTGCCGTTTTCACCACCCCACGGCGGTGAATCGGCTGCGGTAAAGTCACTGTCACACCAGCTAGATTTCTTGCTGCACGAGGTGTTAGTACTAGTAGACCCTGTCGTGGTGGTGGTTGTACACCAAATAGGGGACGATGAAGAAAAATCCAACGGGATATCTTTCTCCTCCGCCAAGTCCTTAAACGATCTCCACCGTAAAATGTCCTTGACTTTAACGGAGACTTGTGGGAAATTTTCATTTCTGGTTTTGATCCTCCTGGAGAGTTTACGGGAAATGCTTCTTGGTAAAGCTAGTGGAGATTTGACAGAAGCAAATGGGAAGAATTTAACTGCCTTAATGACTTTGTTGAGTGCATAAAATGTGGTTGCTGCAGCTTTTGATCCACTTCTAAGAAGTAATGGGGAAGGTTTGTTTGTTACAGTTGATTTACTTCGGGGTTTTCCTCGAAATGATCGAAAATCATCATTTGGTGCACATGAAAAAGAATCATCTTTGAGGAAATCTTTGAGCATTCTTGGTTCATGTTTAAATGAAAAAGAACTCCAGAATTTTTGATCAAGTGATGATGAAGCCATGGGTTATAACTGCCCCCAAAGAGTTTCGATTTCTAAAACGTGCTCGTAGGATGTATCTATACAAGAAATACTGAAAGTTGGTTCTTGAAATTAAATTCGGTATCACAAGGGAATTGGTTTGGTTTTCTTGGAAGAAAATGTGGGTTGAGGTGTAAAATTAATGAAAGAACAAAGATATATAAAGTGGTTCCATAGGTTGAGAGACAATGGATTTGGAGAAAATGACAAACATCACGTAGAAGCATGGATGTTTCTAATTAAGTTTATTTTAATAAATGATTCTTGCAATAATAGTTGTAACACTAGACATAGTTTTCATCACATGATAATTGATAGACATGATTAGCTGGGTGGAACACGTTAGCATTTTCCCCATGGTTTCGTTTAAAAATATCAATTTTAAAATATAATAGTTGATTTTAAACTATCTGAGATGTAAGGAATTTAGATGTTCTCTTGTATGCTCATGTGAAATATGGCCAATCATTCAACGAAAACAGTAAAGAACACAAAATCTTGTTCACCTAATTCGGCCAAATGCTTAATCTAGCGGGCTCAGAAGCTAGCCTGTCCACTATGTGCAAAAGTAACCTCCCAAGAGATAGCAACAACAAGAGAACACACTCAGACACTGGTTTAGTTCATCGATCCAATGGATCTCACTAAAGCAACCCTAAACCACCAAGTATGAATGCAACTCAAACTGTTGGACTCAAAACCGACACCACACACACACCAAAACAACCGGCCAAAGTTACTATAGCAAATGGGTTTTCACAGGGTTAAACCAATATTACAATAATCTCATGTAAAACCACAAGAATGAGAACCAAAATAGAAGAAGAAGAAATCTCTCGAAAAGGCCAGAGAGAGAAAAACGCAAGAACCTAGAAAACTCATAAAACCATCTGACTACCAAACCTCATGGACTGACCCTTCAAAAACCACCACAAAATAATCTGATTCATCTCAGCCATTGATATGTAATGGACGACCGGGATTAGATTCAAAAAAGCACAACTCGCGTGAAATCGGATTGGCCAATTAGGGTTAGCCACTTGGGCCATCCACTTCCAAAAAACCCTTTTACCCTTAATGAAAGTGTCAAAGGATTTGAGAAGCACGTTTTTACAATCTTCACCTTGGTTCTCAAATCATCTACTATCTCAAGTATGCTAACTTTTGCATATAAGAACTACCTTAGCCCTACATCATTGCCCTTGGTACCTGCAAGAAAAAATCAACATGTATCAATATGGAGAATGGACAAACATGATCTAAACTTACTAAATTGTTCCCATATTAGATGGGTTTTCATCAGTGTGAATTTTCTTAAGATTCACATCACCAAAAGATATCTACTCTATTATAAAATGATACTTTACCTCAATGTGTTTAGACCTATCATGATACACAGGGTTTTTACTCAATAGTAAAGCACTCTAGCTATCAGTAAGAACTGTTAGGGTCTCTTGTAAAAAAATTTAACTCAGTTAAGATTCCTTTCAGCCACAAACAATCTTTCATAGTTTTAGTGACTGCTATATATTCTGCTTCAGTACTAGATAGAGTGACAATTGGTTGTAACTAAGATTTCTAGGTTATACAATCCCCCTCCCCAATGTAAAGAAGAAGGCAGAAGTAGACTTTCTCTATCTTTGTCACCAGCAAAATCAGAGTCTACATATCCTACAAGAATTAAGATCTTAGATCTCTTTTCAAATGTCAAACCAATGATTAATGTTCCAGAAATGTATCTTAGTAACTATTTTAAGCCTACCCAATGAGGTTTACCGAGATTTGACATAAATCTACTAAGAAAACTAATAGCATAGGCTAAATCAGGTCTTTTTGTAGTCATCGAAAACATGACAAACCCTATTGCATTATCATATGGAATGTTTCTCATCTCAATTTCAGTTTTTGGTGATTGGGTACAAAGGTTCATATGGGCAGCTAGAGGTACATTTACAGACTTGGCATCTTTCATACCGAACTTGGTTATAACTTTATTTAGATAGGATTCTTGGGATATTGTCAATTTATTTCTAAGCCTATCTCTCTTTATAACCATCCCTAGGATTTTCTTGGCATTACGTAACTCTTTTACTTCAAACTCGGATTTCAAGAGGTTCATAAGTCTTACAATTTCAGGCATACTGGAACTTGCTAGAAGCATATCATCTACATAAAGAAGAAGGTGTACTTCACTTCTAATCTAGCATTATTAAAGTATAAACAGTGATCATACTCACTCCTCTTGAATCCAATCTTTAGCAAATATGTGTCAAACCTTATATACTATTACCTTGGGCTTTGTTTGAGCCCATACAAGGATTTTTGTAACTTACATACAAAATTCCTTCACTTCAAAGCCTTGAGGCTGATCCATATAAATGTCCTCTTCCAATTCTCCATGAAGAAAGGCAATCTTGACATCTAATTGTTCAAGTTCCCAGTTGAATTGAACAACTAGTGCAAAAATCATTCTTATGGTTTTATAATTTATAATAGGTGAAAATATTTCATAATAATCAACTCCTTCTTTCTGAGTAAAACCCTTGGCAACTAGGCTTGTTTTATACCTAACAGGTTCAGATGAGTTATTACCTTCCTTTAACTTGTAAATTTACTTACACTGAACAATCCTATGATTATTAGGCCTTTTTACCAACTTCCAAGTTTTATTTTCTGTTAGTGATTTCATTTCTTCCCTCATAGCAGCTTTCCAGTTAGCAGCATTAGGACAATTCATAGCTTCCTCCAAGGTAGAGGGTTCTGAATTTTCTAATGCGTCACTAGAAGTTAAGGCAAACTCAGTCAGGTTATTTATTTGATATCTGTGATTGGGTTTCACTTGCCTTCTTTCCCTATCCTTAACTAGTTGGTAGTCCTGATTAGTAGGTTCAGTGTTAGGATTATTATGAGTGATTTCAATCTCAGGTTCAGTTTCTATGTTAGGGGAACTTGCTTCACCTTCATTTGACTCCCCAACCCTCTCTGAAGTTTCCTGTGCAGTGGCTTTATTATCCTCAGATGATGAGTTAATGAACCTGGTCAACTTAACTTCACTAGTAGGAATGTTTCTTTCATTAGGTTCAACCTATTTTTCAGCCTTATTCTTTAAACATGGCATTCCAGATTCATCAAACACAACATTCTTACTATTGATGATTTTTATGCCTTTGCCATCTAAGACCCACAATCTATAGCCCTTTACCCCTTCTAGATATTTTAGCAAAACACATTTAGTTGTCCTAGGATCTAGTTTTCCTTCTGTTTGGTGTGCATATGCTACACATCCAAACACTCTAATGTGAGATAGATTAAGATGTTTTCTAGTCCACAGTTCTTGGGGTGTTTTAAAGTCAATATAGCTGCTAGGGGACCTATTTATAAAGTATACAGTAGTACAAACAGCCTCAGCCTAGAACCCTTTTGCAAGTCCTCCATTGCCAGATCTTAATGTTTTCAATTTCTTATTCAACTGATTTTTTTGTCATTTTAAGCCAGGTTCTGAATTTCTGGAAAGATTCAGATTTAGCCCTTAAAGGATAAACCCAAACTTTCCTAAAATAATCATCAATTATAGACAAAAAAAATATCTGTTCTCCCCAAAGGTGGGATGACTTTCGAGTCTCCATAGGTCAGAGTGTACGTAATCCAAAGGTCTATTGGTAGTATGAGACCCTACATTAAAACTCACCTTATGTGATCTATCTAATACACAAGTCTCACAAAACTAAAGGGGTTCTATTGTATCTTTCCCAAGTAATTTTTGATTATTTAGATATTTCAAGCCCTTATTCCCCTCATTCTATTATGCCAAAGTTCAGACTTATTCTGAATCATAGCTAAAGAACTATTATCTTGGATAGTTATGGTTTCTCCAGCAAGATAATATAATCTATTCCTCTTGGGTCCTTTCAACACAACAAGTGATCCCTTCATAACTTTTAGTGTATTATTGTTAGATTTAAATGTGTACCCTTCATCTTCAAGGACCCCTAATGTGATAAGGTTTCTCTTTAAGTTTGGGACATGCCTAATATTTTTTCTTTGTCTCACAATGCCAGCATGCATTTTAATAACAATGTCACCAATCCCCTGTACAGTTTGTGAGTTATTATCTCCCATGTACACTTTCCTAGGTTCAGTTGGTTTGTAATTATAAAAACCAAGATCTGTTAGGACTCATTTGAAATGTACATCCAGAGTCTCTCATCACTATCACTGGACACAGTCATTACAAGAAGACTATCCAAATCATGACTAACAGCTGCATTGTTCAAGTTGATAGTACTTTGGTCTTTTTGTTTCTTTTTTGAGTTCAAAGCAGTCTCTTTTAAAGTGTCCAAGTTTTCCACAGTGATACCACTTTTTATTACTTTTATCCCTAGGTTTGCATCTACCTCTGGATTTAGATTTGAATTTTCTGTTTTGGGTATAGTTTTCTTTCTTTTCTGTTCTCCCTTTCACAAACATGCTTTCCTCTCTTATGTGAGATTTAAATTCTTTCTTGACCTCTAATTCTCTAGCTCACAAGGTATTTCTTACTATAGCTTGAGTTAAGGCATCCCTTGAGTATTTTATGACATTCCTTATATCTCTATAAGATTCAGGTAATGAGTTAAGTGATATAACAGCAATGTCTTCATCATCAAATTTTTTGTCATTGTGTGCAAGACTCTTAACCAGAATACTAAAATCACTCTAGTTTGCTTCTAGGTCTTTTTCAGTGTCTATCTTGAAATTGAATAATTTTTCTAGCAAATAGATTTTATTGGGCAGTGTTTTGGTCAAGAACAATGCATCAAGTGTAGTCCACAAGGCTCTAGATGTTTTAGAATCTTCAACTTTTCTCACAATATTATCAGATAAATGCAAGATAATTGAACTATAAGCAATGTCATTCATTTATTGAATTTCATCAGGTTTAGCCTTTAATTCAGTAGAAAAGGTTTCAGAATCATCCAGGGCCTTAGCGACTCTTTGTTGGACTAATATAGCCTTTATTTTCTGCTTCCATATCGAGTAATCCCCCTTTCCATCGAATTGAGACAACTCGACCTTCGAACCCATTACAGGTTCTATAAAGGGTGATGATTACTAGTGGACATAAGTGATTCTTAATAGTTAATCACTTAAGTGCAGAAAAGGTTTTGAAAAACTTTTTTACAACAATTAAGAGGTATACAACTTCAAGAATGACAATGTAGTGTTAACAGGAGTATGCAAGCAATCACAGCATAGTCAACCAGTAACCAATCTCAAAATCACGTAATACAGTATATTGAGATTACCAACTTCAAATATGCCTCAAGACCATCTTATACAAATATCACATACAAGACTAAAATTGTTCTCAAAAATTTATTAACTAGTATCATCCAATTTTAAGAACACCAAGTGCATGCTTTTCAGTCAATGAATAAAGACAGAGTTGAAACAGTCTCACCCACTGCAAGGTTGACACATTAAAAACACATACTCAATCTACCTTTCAAGTCCCGAAAACCAAAATCTCCAAATATGGCTTTCAGTCACTGCACAAAAAAAAAATTAGTAATAGTTTTCAGAAAAATATTCAGCAACGAAAAAAATATCACTAAATATGGATTAAGAAAGAAAATGATTCTCTTGGAGTAGAGTATGGCTCAATGTTCTAGAAGCCCTAAAGCTTTGACACCAGTTTTGTAAGGATTTTAGACGTTCTTTTGTGTGCTCGTGTGAAATATGGTCAATCATTCAATGAAAACAGTAAAGAACACAAAATATTGTTCACCCAATTTGGCCAAAATGTTTAATCTGGGGGGCTCAGAAGCTAACCCGTCCACTATGTGCAAAAGTAACCTCCCAAGAGACAGCGACAACAAGAGAACACACCCAGACACTGGTTTAGTTCATCGATCCAATGGATCTCACTAAAGCAACCCTAAACCACCAAGTATGAAAGCAACTCAAACATGTCGAACTCAAAACCGACACCACACAGGCCAAAACAACTGGCCAAAGTTACTATAGCAAAGGGTGTTTTCACAAGGTTCAACCAATATTACAATAATCTCATTTAAAACCCCAAGAATTAGAAGAAGAAGAAGAAATCTCTCAAAAGGGCAAGAGAGAGAAAAATGCAAGAACTCAAAAAAGTCATAAAAGCATCTGACTGCCAAAGCTCATGGACCGACCCTTCAAAAACCACCACAAAATAATCTGATTTCATCTCAGTCATTGATCTGTAATGGACGACCAGGATTACATTCAAAGAAGCACAACTCGCGTGAAACCGGATTGGCCAATTGGGGTTTGCCACTTGGGCCATCCACTTCCAAAAGACCCTTTTACCCTTAATGAAAGTGTCAAAGGATTTGAGAAGCACGTTTTCACATGAGATCAATTTTTTGAACTATAATATCATATTAAATCTTGATGTTTCATCTTATAAAGTCAACTCTTTGAGAGAAGTACTCAAACTTCTATATGTTAAATGTTATTCTCAGGTTTAACTTCACGTTCATTTCGTGAGCCTCTCATTCAAGTTTATTGAATCGTGGTGGGAGAACAATTCAAAATATAAAATCTCATGATTACTCACTTTCACTATGTCAATTTACATGATTCTACCTCTAATTAAGTTATATTTCCTCCATACTCTCAAAAAAATAAAATCGACTAATCCATATTTGACTCAAAAGTAGAGAAATTCAAATTTACCCTTGATAATCATATGTGGCTATGTTCATCATGACCTCATGATAGAGTCACTGGAATTCGATAGGTAGTTGCAGAGTGAATTAAATTAATGTGCATGTTTTGTTCTTTGTTCTTGTAGTGTATGGCTAATCAAGTTTGTTTATGAATTGATTTGGATGCTTGTCGGACTGCTTAGTGAATAAGGGGACACTAATAGACCGTTTATTGGTAAAAAATTATACTAACAATTATTGGAAAATGGCATCAAAATGTTGTGATGGAGGAATATAATTTTAGAGAATCTTAAGCTTTAGGCTACGTGTGATCTCCACTCTTTAATTACGTGGCACATCTTCAAACTTGAGCTAATATTTAGGGGTATATTAGAAAATTGAAAAAAATTAACTATAATTTCAATAAGAAAAGTGGTCTATAATGAAAAAGAAAGCAAAACTATCTTTATGGGATGGAGTGTTGTTATCATGATTTTTTTGCTTCCCATAATTATATTGATGAGGAACTCATCACATATGTAGTTTCACGTCACGTGTTTAAGGCGCCATTTTGAGTCTTGTGACTCCACTCGTTTGGTGTTGTACTAAAATTTCATGAGTGGATGGTATCGGAAACAAGAATAAAATGAATGTGAATTTAAGTATCAATCCCATCACTACTAAGTATTTACTAACCTAACTTTAAAAGAATAGTACAACTATGATTAGATGTTATTAATTAAATTTGGAACTAACTAACTACTCTAAATTGTTTTTGGCTTTTCCCATTCTCTTGGGGTAGCCACTAATTCCATGGTGGAAACAATGAGTTTGAAAGTGGGTTTACATTATTGCTCCTTTTGGGGGTTTCAAAGGTATGGATTGAAACAGATTCTCAACTGGTTTGTCATTGGTTTAATGGGATGGGTAAAGTTCCTTGGTCTCTAAGCAAGTTTGGGATGACATCGTTGATCTGGCAGACCTTATTGACTTAAAAGTCATCCATGCCTATAGAGAGGCAAATTCGGTTGCTGACTCTTTGGCTAAGTTGGGTACAAATGGATGCTCTCAATTTTCTTAGTATATTAGAGACTTCAATAAGACTACAAAAGGCTATTTAGTATTAGACTATAGTGGTTATCCTTCCTTTCGTACTCATTGATTGTAATGTTTTGAGTTTTATTACTATTGTTATTTGTAATCAGGGTCTTCCTCTGCCACAAGTGCAGGCTTCTTAATAAATGTTACTTTTTTCAACAACAAAAAAAAAGGAACTATTCTAAATTAATTTGGAAGTATTTATGAATACTCAAGTAAGGGTAAGCACAAGGATTTTGAATCCTA
>NW_019238950.1:124364-126676 GCF_002742605.1 Olea europaea var. sylvestris
CAACTGAAAACTGTGATAAAAGAATAAAAACCTCATTCCCACTCCACCTGTTCGTATAAATTCTCCAAAGAAAACCTAAACAAGAATTTATTGAGCAGAGTTCTGTAATATTGTTTGTTATTGTTATATCAGTTCTTGTTATTGATGGATTTGAACCAGGAATTGCCTGAGGGCACAGTGCAGAACGTGCTGGATCAGGATACGCTCAAGTGGGTTTTCGTCGGTGGCAAGGGTGGCGTGGGAAAGACGACGTGCAGCTCCATTCTTGCAATTTTACTAGCGCGGGTGCGACCCTCTGTGCTTATCATCTCCACGGACCCCGCACACAATCTTAGTGATGCGTTCCAGCAGAGGTTCACCAAGACTCCTACACTTGTTAATGGCTTCCCCAACTTGTACGCCATGGTATGCGTACGAGTGTCTTCCTTTAAACTTCTTGAACTGTTTGTTTCTTTCAATGGCTTTGAGAGTTTCTTTATTGATTTATAGACTGTTTGGATTAATTTTGGTTGGTTTGATATGGAAAGATGGGATATTTGTGGTATTTTGATTGAACCTTGGTATTTAATGAATTTTAAGGGAATGTGCAAGATTTTAGTTGGAACAAATGCAAGGTTTCTCTTTGCTCTTTTAAACCTCAATTTTTCGTTTCTTCAAATATTTTTACTTTTGGTTTTGTATTCCTTTGACATTCAAAGCATTGGTGATGGTTGGCATAGAGAGAAATAAAATTTATTTGATGTATATACAATATGAGGGACACGTGTGCAATATAGTTAGTTGTGTGATATCTAGTGTGGCGGTGGTCAGGAATTCTGTAAGACAATAAGCTGGTATCAAGGTTCCCCTACGAGCTTTTATATTTGTGCATTAGTTATATTCATATGTATTATATTTTGTGTTAATGGGATTATCACTATTATACTATTCAAGTTCAAATACAAATAAATTAAAGAACATAGTGTCTTCGGATTTATAAGGATGGGAATCTTGGATTTGTTAAGGGTCTTAGAATAAGTTGAACTAAGATCCAGAAGGTCATTTTGTGTAGTAAGAACGAGGACAACAAAGTCGAAATAGATGACCATGTGGAAATTTTTTGACAGTTGCTGAAGTCGAAATAGATGACATGTGGAAATTTTTTGACAGTTGCTGGTTAGGATTTGACTCAAAGTCAAGTTGTATTTGTAAGGACTATAGGGATCTCTGGTAGTGTATCAAATTATATTGTTGTTATCCTGTGGATTTTCAAAATTCTTGTATCTTTGGTTTTTATTC
Source organism: Olea europaea var. sylvestris (assembly GCF_002742605.1). Taxonomy (NCBI): domain Eukaryota; kingdom Viridiplantae; phylum Streptophyta; class Magnoliopsida; order Lamiales; family Oleaceae; genus Olea; species Olea europaea. Next base: position 125,643 of record NW_019238950.1, read on the forward strand.
ATTGCAAATTTGCAATTCTGCCTAACAGGAAGTTGATCCTAATATGGAGAATGATGACCCATTGGGTTCAGATAATACTGATGGGTTTCTATCTGACTTAGCAAATGCTATTCCTGGAATTGATGAAGCTATGAGTTTTGCAGAAATGCTGAAGTAAGTTTTGTTTGTCATTACTGTTTCGAGATGATCCATAAATTAGTTTTGCAATGTATGAATGTTTTTCCTCCCTCCATTTTAAATATAAGGGCCAAGATCTGAAAACCCGTTCAGTAAAACAACTTTAGTTTATTGTGTCTGCTGACATTTCATTTAAAGTGAATTATGTTGTTCGACAAGAAACTCTACTTTCAAGAATGTAGTTTTTAAAAAAGAACAGTGTATAAACAGTTCTTTGACTGGTTTCTTAAAAATTATGTGGATCCAAACTCCACTTAGTTAACGATATCAAAGAAGTAATAAGATTTAGTTGAGCCTGGGGCCATTGAATACTTAAATATTTGAGTAATTGTATTAGTATACCTTTTGAGCTTGAATCGTGTAAGGCGAATTTATACTAAGGAGGAAACCAACAATGGCGTCTCCCGTCAAATCTAAATTACCCCTTCCAATACCCAACCCTAACCCCACCGGCCTCGCGCCACCAAATAGCAGCCAACCTCCATCACATGCGGCGACGGCAGCCAGAAACCTTAGCGCCGTTGATCGGATACATGGAAGACACGACGACGCACTCACCGGCGATGGGTTGGTGGATCCAGGGGACGCTGTTCACGAAGGCAGTGGACGACACTCAGATCCAGCGAAGGAGAAAATGGATTTCAGTTCCAACTTCTCATCCCGACTCCACGCACCTGTCCGGCAGGCACTGCAGGCCGATCCCACGCCGGTAGGACAAGCGCATGGAGAATGCACCTTCCCAGCGGCGCATGCCACGTGCCGCTGCTGAAATCCTCCTTCCGGGTCTCTCGTGATGCTTCGAGGCCATTTCGAGCATCGGTTCCGTCATCAACTAGCTCGAACAAAATCATGGAATA
>NW_019238950.1:127302-133541 GCF_002742605.1 Olea europaea var. sylvestris
TCCTTCCGGGTCTCTCGTGATGCTTCGAGGCCATTTCGAGCATCGGTTCCGTCATCAACTAGCTCGAACAAAATCATGGAATATAGTCTTATGCAGCTAATGATATGTTGTTCAATTCACGCTTTAGAGTTGAGGCGAAGATGTTTGTAGTGTCTGTTAATACTTCCGGCACTGTTAAGCTATCGGAATGGGGATTGAAGATATCGGATGCAATTTGCATGGGCCGATTTGGCGCCGTTTGGATGGTGAACATGGTGAATAAGTTGATGCAGGCCAGTCTGGAGGAGTTTGTTGCTAAGTTTGATAAGTCTTCTCGAGCTTTCTTGGCACAACGATGTGCAAACAGGAGTGGTAGGTTTCTGATGATAGCACAATATGGGGATCGGCGGAAAAAAGGAATTGTGATGGTGCCGGAAGGTGCGAATGGAGAGGGATGGACATCGGTTTCACGAGTGTTCCAAGCAGTTATTGATTCCTTTATTGCCAGAGATGAGGTCAAGCGTCGAACAGAGGAAGAAAGGAACCGAAAAGGGATGACTTATGCCGGAGTCACAACAAACATCTGGGCATCGCAAAATGCCGATCAGCGAGCATTGGTACATAAGGGAAGTGATGATAATCAAAGATGTTATCCTAATGCTGAATTAATAGCTCGTATCGAGACCTTGAAAGTGGAATTGGATGAATTGATCAATGCTGTGGGAGGAGGATCTGTAGTGGAATCCAAAAAGATTTATTGCCATGAGTGTGGAATGAAATTGGACAAGTCTTTTGCCTATGGAAATCAGGTAGCTATTTTGGACTCCAAGGAGCTATCGTCGACACGAGCATAAACAAAGGATAAGCAGGTGGTGGTTAAGCCCAGTGACGAGTCTCAGCAACGGACTGAAGTGGTGACTTCCTCTGGTGACGGAGATTGGGAAGACATGGAAGGAACAGATAGGGACCCAATGGTCGAGACATGGGACCCGGTTGTGGATTTTGAGATATTGGAAGCAACGAGGTCGTTGCCGGATCGTGAGCTAAATATCAGAACTGTATTGGCAGAAAATTTAGTTTCGGCAATTAAGGATCAGCAAGGGAGGACCGACTCAGCAGCCACGGTAGTGAATACCTACTGTAGGAGACATCCTAAGTCGTCGAAAGAAGGGGATCTTGGGAATGATAATGCTTTGGTGGTATGGGTAGGTGGAGCCAAGAAAGGGGTAATAGACATGGAGGTACAGGGGGAGGATGAGGTTGGACACTACTATGATCCTATTTTTGCTGGAGATGGCGAAAGTTAGCGCACTTGACACCGGACCTCCACCGTCAAATTGGGTTCTAAAGAAAATTCGAGCTTTTAGCAAGATGGTAGGTGTATCCTTTGATGGGTATGAAAATAAGCTCATGCAATTATTTGAGGAGTTGGAGGCTAATAAGGGACAAGAGATAGGTACATTAGGATGTAAGACAAGAAGAAAGGGTGATCGCAAGCTTAAACGGCTCAAATGTTCGATTAATTACGATGTCAAGGGTTGTGAATCAAGGAGATGTTTGATGGGGAGGGATGACGGAGTGTTAAAATGACTCCGAACATTATTAGTTGGAACGTAAGGGGGCTTATTGAAGCTGGAAAAAGGTTAGGGGTTCGGAATCTACTAAGGGGATGGAGGGTTGATCATGTATGTTTACAAGAAGCAAAATTGGAGATCGTTTCGAGGGAGGTTGTGAATAGCATATGGGGGGGGGACAACATGTGGAGTATCAGTTTGTAGGGTCGTGTTCAACATGAATGACGATAAGACCCCAGGATCAAATAGATTCTCTTTCTCCTTCTATAAGGCCTTTTGGGAAGTGGTGTGATCGGACATCGTGGAGGTTTTTACTTATTTTTCAAGCGCGGACGGTTCTTGAAAAGTGCAAATGCCACTTTTATTGTGCTAATTCCTAAGAAACCAGGAGCAACAGATATTAAGGATTTTCGCCCTATTAGCTGAGTGAGTGGGGTGTACAAGATTATTGCAAAGATTTTGGCAAATCGATTAAAAGAGGTACTGGGGAAAGTGGTGTCTAAGTTTCAGAATGCCTTTATCAAAGGGCTCCAGATCTTTAGGTTCTGTACTTATAGCAAATGAATGTATTGACTCAAGATTACACCTACGAGTCCCAGGAATGCTATGTAAGCTTGATATTCAAAATGCTTATGATCATGTAAATTGGGGATTTCTCTTGTATATGCTTAGGCGATGTGGCTTTGGGAATAAGTGGTGTCATTGGATTTAGTTTTGCATATCTATAGTTTCTTTTTTAGTTATGGTGAACTGCACCTCGAAGGGTTATTTTTGTAGTAGCAAGGGATTGAGGCAAGGGCATCCTTTGTCTCCATTGCTATTTGTCATTGTAATGGAGGCTTTCAGCAGGACGCTTGAGAAGGTTGTAGGAGAAGGTTTGTTGCGGGGCTTTATGGTTGATTAGTTGCAAGTATCTCATTTGCCATTTGCAGACGATACATTGATCCTTTGTGAAGTAGATGTTCAGCAATTCAGGAACCTACGTTGTGTGCTCTTGTGCTTTGAAGCCGTATCTGGATTGAAAATAAATTTGGGAAAATTGGAGGCTATCACAGTGAGAGAGGTCGATAATGTGGAAGAGTTGGCTGTTATATTGGGTTGCAGGGTTGCAGAATTGCCTATAACGTATCTTGGTCTTCCTTTGGGAGCACGTTTTAAGAGTAAACATATTTGAACCAGTATTATAGAAAAGATAGAGAGAAGGCTAGCAGGTTGGAAGCGTATGTACCTCTCAAAGGGCGGTCGTCTTACTCTCATAAAGTCCACACTGTCAAATCTCCCTACTTATTTCTTATCATCGTTTCCTATCCCTGTTGTAGTGGCAAAAAGGTTAGAAATGATCCAAAGAGAGTTTCTTTGAGAAGGTTTAGGGGAGGAGAGGAAATTAATATGGTTAATTGGGGTGTAGTTTGTTCTCCCATAAGTTTAGGGGGTCTTGGATTGAGGAGCATCGTACTGTTCAATAAAGCCTTGTTGGGCAAGTGGTTGTGGCGATTCGGTGTGGAGAGGGAGAGTTTTTGGAGAGAAATAATAGGGGCAAAATATGGTGTCATGGAGGGAGGATGGTGCTCAGGTGAAAATTGCGATTCTTACGGGGTGAGCTTATGGTGATATATCCGGCGAGGGTGGAGCGATTTTCAGGATAGATTGACTTTTGCAGTGGGGGATGGTACTACCATCAGTTTTTGGGATGATTGTTGGCGTGGAGAACAACCGCTGAAGGTGAAATTTCCCTCTTTATTTCGTATTGTGTTGGCACCGTCTGCTACGGTGAATGATGTCTTAGATATACATAATGGGAGGCTCAGTTGGAATATTGTTTTTGGCCGAGGATTACAGGATTGGGAATTGGACGATTATGCGTTGTTTTTGACTTCTTTGTACGAGGTCCGCATCAGGACAGGAGAGGCAGACTGTAGTAGGTGGAGATTGACACGGGATGGAATTTTCTCAGTTGGCACTTATTTTAGATCTTTATTGGGTCCTGTGCAGAGTTTATTCCCCTGGAAATCGGTGTGGAAATGTAAATTGCCTCCACGGGTTGCATTCTTACTTTGGACGGTGGTCAGGAGACAGGTGTTAACGATGGATAATCTACGAACAAGAGGTTTTTATGTTACAGAGTAGTGTTATTTGTGTCAGAGGGATGGGTTGACGATTGATCATTTGTTTCTCCATTGTGATGCTGCTCGTTTACTGTGGCACAATATTTTGGCATCACAACACATGGATTGGGTGATGCCGAGGCGTATGGAAGACGTGTTAAAGGCATGGAGGAGAAAATTTCTCGACAAAGATTACAAGCTTGCATGGGGCCTTATTTCGGGTTGCATTGTTGGTGTATGTGGAGAGAAAGAAACAGCCGCTGCTTTGATGATCAGACACGGAAAGCAGAGCAAATTAGAGAAATGTTTTATTTTACATTGTATACGTGATTTAATGCTGTAGCTACTAGGCATATAGATGGGATGCTCAATTTTATGTTGTTCCTTTCTGCTTTAAACTTATAATACACTTCCCGTGTATTATGCATTGATTAATAAAATATTTGATTACCTTTAAAAAGAGGGAAAAAAAAAAGTAATAAGATTCTTTGTGATCTATATCCATTGTTTTCCACTTTGATTCCCCACAAGAACCTTAGGAGACATCTAAATGTCTGTTTAGGTTAAAAAGAGAAATAAGTCAGGCATTTGTTCATCAACAAAATAATATAAGAAAATTTCACAGGACTGTTCTAGGATCTTTTACGTGGACCGAAAGTTGGGCTGCTAAGAGAATTGTGATTGAGATAAGAATATTGAGACTGGTCTGCGGAAACCGGGGAAGTATTGAGTGAGAAATGAGCACGTTCATCAGTTTGTTGAAGTGGTAGTAGTTGACAATAGATAGCATGGTGACTGATCGAAATTATTTTGGCGCATCTAGTGCAGGCTGCTCATATACCGGTTATAAAGGTGATTGGTTGAGCACTAATTGCAAACTTAAAGGAAGAGGTCAACTTAAAATCCCATAAAATCATATAAATAAAAAGGAGTCAAACTTCCTGTCTAAACAAATAAATTTTATATATTTATATATTTATTATTATTATTATTATTTTTTGTGATAGGTAATCAGATAATTTTATTACTTAAAAGAGAATATACGGAGGGTGTACAATCACTTTAAGCTAGCAAGGAACAACATGAAATTAGGCAACCCGTCTACAGGAAGTAAATGATTGAATCCTTTTTACTTTATCTTTGGACATTGCTCCTGAAAGGGTGGAGTAGTGGAAGATGCTGTGTGTAGATGATCTCACATTTTACATGATAAGACTGAGTTAAATTGTCGATAATAGCAAATAATGGTAGCCCTCTCCACACAGGCTGTTGACTTTGAGGAAACCTGCACACGGTATGCCTAAAAATCATAGTTCTATGGACTTTCACAAGTTACCACGAAATTTTGTCTATATTTCTATGGCGAGTAACAAGTTTCTTCCATGTCCAAATGCAAACCTCACCCTACTTGAACGCTGATAAATTCTGTTACATTTCACCTTGTCCTTTTTTCTTCACATTTATTTAGGTTCAGCTGATTTAATTTAACATTTATAAGATCACATGATCTGTTGGAAAGAAATGAAACTATTTTAATATTGTCCTTATAGCTTCAACTATGCATTGGATATAAATGACTGATCGTGTATAGATATGCTCTGTACATTTTGTTTACGGAAAATATCCCTTAAATTTCTTTTTCAGGTTAGTGCAAACAATGGATTATTCTGTGATAGTGTTTGATACAGCTCCAACTGGGCACACACTCCGCCTGTTACAATTCCCTTCAACATTAGAGAAGGGGCTTGACAAAATGATGAGTTTGAAGAATAAATTTGGTGGCTTGCTGAGTCAGGTTTTTTCCTTAATTTCTTGCGTCTTTTATTTATTTATTTATTTATTTTGGAGGGAGTGTGAGGTATATTTAAGATGTAAAGCATTATAAGATCAAAACTCTTGTCATTAGAAAGTTAAAATAGCAACATCTTGCCTCCAGTTGCTGGCTTGTAGCTCTTTATGCTCAAGACATGTGATGTTTTGCTAAGAGTACATTGTTGTTGTCTAGGAAACTTTAGTAGCTGTATAAAACGTGAAGAAATCAGTTCTCTGTAGTTATAGCATTTTGCAAATTTTAAAACAGATTTTGATTTTCTTTGTTTATTTTTTCCAGCATACTTGATGATTTCTTATGTATGAGTATATTATATTTCTGATTACCTATGTGGTCACCGGTCACTACTATTATTTGAAAGCCAGGTTGCTAAAATTAGGTGAACAGCATGTGCTTATTATTTTTCACTTTTAATTATGTGAATTGATTGAAAATTAACCCATTTTTGAGCCACATTCTAGAAAAAAATGCATTATTTATGTCAAATCAATGGGGAATGTATGGTTAAAAAAATAAGGAAAAGTTTTAGATTTGTGTGTAATATTATTTTATTGAAGAATGTGTGGTTGAATGATGTTAAATCACTGTTGAAAAATGTATTTTTTTGAAAATAATGTGGCTCAAACAAACCCTTAAATTATTTTGTTGACTTTAAAGTGACCAAATCAATGGTTAGATAATCTCTCTCTCTCTCTCTCTCTCTCTCTCCCCCCCCCCCCCCCCCTCCCTCCTCTTTTTTCCCTCTTCTCT
>NW_019238950.1:133546-153388 GCF_002742605.1 Olea europaea var. sylvestris
TCGTTTCTTTTGTTCTTTTTGTGTGATGAAGGAGTGACAGTCAAATCTTTTGTCTAGAACTGCTAATTGAAATTGCTGTTTCCTCCTTTCTCGAAATTAGACAATGACCATTCTGCATACTGTGTAACTGAGAACCTGCTGTCGCAGTGTTATGTTTTTCCCCCCTATTCAAATATCATTTGTAGTTAGTTGTTACTTTCATATATGTCTGAACATTTCCGTAGTGAGTTCGTGGCTTTGAAGTTTCAGTTATTTCAGTAGGCATATTATGGATGCTTGCTATCATATTTGAAGTTGATTTTGCTGTGCGTTATTTACTTTTTAGTATTTGAAGTTGATTTTGCTGTGCATTATTTACTTTTTAGCATCTATCTTCTTGTATATTTCTATCAGGTTTGTTTAATGATGTAAATATATAAGTTGGTGGCAGATGACTCGTCTACTTGGTGGTGGTGATGAATTTGCTGAGGATGCAATGTTCGGAAAGCTTGAAGGCATGAAAGATGTGATTGAACAAGTCAACAAGCAGTTCAAGGATCCAGTGAGATATTTTCCTTTTCTGTAGAATACACAATCCGTGGTAATATTGCTTGGTAGAGATTAGTTGAAAGGCTGTATAAACACATTCAAAATGCTCATAAACACTCCAGCTCCGAAATAATTTAGTGCTAAGGTTTACTGTAGGGCGTGCTGAGAGATGTAAGAGTACTTGTAAACTCAGGAACTAGTAGAAAACCTTATGCAGTGGAAGTTTAAGAAAAGGAAAGAACAAGATTGACCAGTTTTTGATTATTTCGATTCCTGAAATTGGGGGGAAAAAAGAATGCCGATGTGTTACAAAATTCAATTAGAACATAATAGACTGGCCAAACACAAGAGTAACAAATCGTTAATTCTTCATATACTGATTTGGATACAAATTTGAGGGGGAAAAAAGCTCAAATGTCTATAAAATTCAATGAAAAACATAATAGCCAGCGCCCACCTACTGTTTGGCAGCTTATTAAAAAACAACCTAGTGCGAACCTAAATAAAATTTGCAACCTTAGTCCCTAGATTCCTAACAATTATTGAAAGGCACTTAATTTCAAATAACATCTAAAAGAAAATTAAAGACACCTAGTTTTGAATAATAAATAAAATACAATAAAAAGACAAATGAAAATGAAGCCAGCCATGCTGTGACCCATCCGTATCCCATTCTTCAAAACGTCAATGGAGATTGGAAGCCAAGGAGCTTCATTCTGATAAATCCATTCATCAAAACGACAATGGAGATTGGAAGCCAAGCAGCTTCATTCTGATAAATTCAAGGATGATAACGTCATATGAAAACTCATGAAGAGTTTTTTTTCCTCCTGTTAAATTACCAAGCTACAAGTTTTTTTCTAAATGTTTGTGTTTGATTTGCCTTTCCCCTTCTTTCAAAATAAAAAACTCCTCTCTTTTGTTTCTTTGTTTATTTTTGTTTTTCCTCGAGTCATTTTATGAAACTTCATTGAATATTTAGGAGATTTTTAAGCTCACCTTGTTAACTTTGAAAGCCTTGTAGGAAAATAAAGGTGTAAATTCCATTTTCAGGAATTAAGGATGGTGTTTCCCATGGGATGATTGATAGGGAAAGATAAACAAGAGAACAGCTGGAAAATTATTGGGAGCGCCGGATGTACATATGTTAGTGAGATATAGGCATCTGGGATGAAGTGATGTCAAAATCTTGTTCATGTACCTTATTTCATCCATCTTGACCCAAACAGTGTAGTTTGCCTGCTCTGATTGTGTCCTTTTTAACTTACATTGTATTTTTTTGGGTTGACTATCATAAATTCCAGAAACGATCCTCCACTGTTCTTCTGGTTTTAAGTTTTACAGTTATTGAGTCTGATAATCAATTTCATGTAATTAACCAAAAAACCGGCTGAAATGGGATCAATTAGTTAGGACAAAAGAATTGGCATTAGTAGAGAATTAAGAAGATCATAAATTTAAAAAAAAATAAAAAATAGAAAAAATGTTGGGGTTTTGAGTTTTATGATCTTCTTTAACTGCCAACCTTGATTACATGGATAGTTGATGGTTCATCGTTTCATTAAAATCTGATCTTAAAGTACCTGAACTTATGATGATGAACCGTATTTTGTGTCATTGTTTCATAAAAATCTGGTCTTAAAGTACCTGAACTTATGATAGTGAACTGTATTTTATGTTCTCCTGGTTCTAAGGAATTAAAACAAAAGAATGTCACCTTGAAAGTTTTAGGCTCACATGAAGTTTTCCATTTGGCTTTCTTGTCATATATGGACATGCATCAAATATGATGATAACTTGGAAAGTGAATATAATTCTAAGAGATATGTATTGTTTCTTTTTCCCTATAGTACTGTGGTAGAGAGTTGCTGGTATTTTGGCCGACTCTTTTCCCTGAAGTTGATTTTAGCTACTGGATAATGCTGTCTGAAAGACCTTTGTCAATATAGTCTATTTGGCTTGGTCAATACCTTGTTAGCAATACACTTAGAGAATCATTAACTTTTTTTCATTTCTAATGTTTGACATATGTAATGCATACCTAGCAAAATTTCCTGATCCATCAAATTTTCTACTTTTGGACAGGATTTGACAACATTTATCTGTGTTTGCATTCCGGAATTCCTCTCTCTATACGAAACTGAAAGACTTGTTCAGGAACTGACCAAATTTGAGATAGATACACATAATATCATTATTAATCAAGTAATTTTTGATGAAGAAGGTATGCTTATATTTTTGTTATAATGGTGCTTTTCTTTTACTATATAATATCTTTACTGAAACTATAGTTATTCTTTCAGCTGTTGAATCCAAGTTACTCAAAGCTAGAATGCGCATGCAACAAAAATACTTGGATCAATTCTACATGTTGTACGATGATTTTCACATAACTAAGTTGCCATTGCTGCCCCAAGAGGTATATGATTCTTTTAATTTTACTTTTGGTGACCAGTACTACTGGAACTAGATAGGACCGGACAGTATAAAGATAAGATTTTAGTTTCTTTGTGTTTACCACTATATATTACTGTCGAATTCTCCTCTGTACAAAAATTCCAAATCCTTGAATTTTCCCACTGGATGATTTCTCATTTATGTGTTGTTAGCCTAATAACTGATAATATCTGCTAGGTTTGTGGGGTTGAATCCTTGAAAGCATTTTCATCCAATTTCTTATCACCATATCAACCATCCATTGTTCGAGGAACTATAGAGGAGCTGGAGCAGAGAATATCGATACTTAAAGAAGAGCTGAAGAATGCTGAAACAGAACTCGAGAGACTGGGAAAAGGAAAACAAAAGGTTTGATTCAGAAAAATTGACATGGAGTTTCATTGACTCCTCTTTGGCATTTTGCTTTTCCGAAAAGTAATAGCACATTTTACACCCCATTAGACTGTCAAGAGTTATCATTATGAATTATATTTGTTGCCAGGGAATGAATAATTGTTTCGTGAGTTATTTTTCCCTGTGTGAGGATGATCAATGAGGGAGTTTCATCATTAAAAAGAGTGACTTACAGCTTAAGTACTAATTTTCAATGTCAATGTGTCGATTAAAGGTCACACTATGTATCATTTATAGAACGTTACACCGTAGCAATTTATTTTACTGGGTTCGGCCTTTATTAGTAACGTTTGAGCTTATTTTCCTTTAGTCCATTGTTAACTTAGGACGCATAACTTATGGTATTAACAGTTCATGTTGTAAGATACGAAACCAAGTCTAGTCTTCAATTAGATGCTGATTCTTGCATTCGTCTTGACTCGTGTACAGCCTACCTAATCAAGCTGTTTTTGAAGAGAGAGAAGCTACAGTGACAGGGCCTTTGGACAGGCGCTGTGACAGGTGATTCAAATCTGGGGCTGTTCCCTGTCACAGGCCTGTCCAAAGGCCCTGTCCATTTAGCATTTTTGTTTTGAAGAATGTTAACTTGTAATATTGATCATCATGCACGTAACCCTTACTTTTAAGTGGGTTTGTCTTGTCGGATTTGACCATATAAAGAATTTAGTATAAAATTATAATGAATATTATTATACAAATGGTATTGTAATTGATTAATGTGAACAGTAAATTGTCTTCCTCCTTCGGCTTAAAATCATTTCCAACCTTTGTAGGGTTGGACACATTAAGGGCCCAGATGGGTCGATCACCCTCGTTGAATTTTCAAAAACTTTCAATTAGGTTTTTCAAATTTAAATTTTCAGATTTTTTTATTGATTTTTTTTAAATTTATTTTAGCCTATTTTGGTCTCACTCTCATTGAATCATAGTTTGGGGTTCGTCCTTGAACCTCTGTATTATGTTGTACAGTTGATGATCCAAATGAATATCTTTTGAATGAAAAGTTAAACAACACTATTCATTTTAGAAAAATTACCGAGTACCAATAGTTGAGTTGGATTTACTAATGCGCATGATTCACCATGAAGCGATTTTGTTTTGTTGGGATTTTTATTCCAATATGTGATTGTAGTCACCAAAAATCGAACATAGCAGTAAAGAATACAGTGCAAAAAATAAAGAACACCATAAATTGTTTACTCAGTTCGGTCAAGTTTTATCTGGGGGACTCAGAAGTAAAAAATCAAGCCCATCACTATGCAAAAATCACCCAAGAGAGAGCAACAGTTTGATTACAAGATTCAGATCTCAACCAAAACCATCTACAGATCATCGGTCTAACAAAAGACTTCACAAAATCATCTCCTAATCGACGCCTGATTTGGACTCAAGAATAGTATCTGCTTTAAAGTTTAAAACCCGATCAAAGAGGCCACAAACGTTGCTGGAAAAACACAAAATACTGGTATATAACACACTACAAACCACCAAATCACCAGCCACAAATACAGGCCAAACCACAGATAATAACGTCGAAAAAAGGAACCAAACTTGATCTAAAGATATCACTAGACCACGGCATCGAAATCCCCAGAGAGGGAGAGAAGAAGAAAATGCCAAGTGAAGAATAATGAAGTCTCTCTCTCAAAACTCGAACCTGAACCATATTAGAAAAAGAGATCTAAATCTAGGCCATTTATTCAAATCAACGGCCCATAATAGTGTAAAGAAACACAAGTCCAAGTGAAAAAGAAACGGCCAATAGGAGACTGCTAGTTAGAAAATATTTTATCACTTGAAAGAATAACATTTTGAGGTTTTGAAAATACTTTCACATGTTTGTTTTGCAAATGAATTTTATGAGTTTTTTGTTCTTATATATGTTCGAAATATTTCAAGAATCAATTAGAGTTAAACTAGTGAGCAATTCTTCTTGATTGGTTCAAGAAGGGAACCATAGCTCTGCATAATTGCATTAGATCGTCGCCCGGTTGATTACGAATTCCATTTATTAAGTCTTTTTGTTCATGTATGTAAAGAAGCGAAGACATCACCACCTGTTGAGATGGCCGAGTTGGTCTAAGGCGCCAGATTAAGGTTCTGGTCCGAAAGGGCGTGGGTTCAAATCCCACTCTCAACAATTGTCCCTTTTTTTTTTTTTTTTTTTTGTGTGAATTATTTTGGGATATTATTTGGGTACAAATTTATACATGGTTTTAATAATTCAGTCTGACTTATGTATTAATTTTAACAGGACGGCCATTTTGACTATTTATCTACAAAAAAAAAAATAAAAAATTGTAAGTATGCAACACCAATACATGAAAGCATGCATAAGCCTCATTTTTATTCAAAAATATATTTTGGAATAAGAGATTAATTGAGATTGTTTTGGAGAAATTTTGGGTTTGAATGTATGATTGAAAAGAAGAGGGACAGAGGTGCAGTGCCAGAAAAAGGACAACAAATGCCATAACCGATCCTCACATTTGGGGGTGGGGCCACTTCTTCCTTTCATACAGGGCCCGGGGCTGTAAAAGGCTGTCAAAGTCCATGTCAAGAATTCTTCTGACAAGAAGGCTTTTTCCAAAGAAGGGAGAAATGTATTTTGACAATAACGTCATAGAAGATGGGCTAACAAATAAAAATACCCCAAATTAACCATGTTCTAATCCGAGGTTAATTCAAAATCGCAGTATAATTTCTGCAGATATTAAATGAATTTTGCTTCTAAAACAGAGGAAATGGGGTTTAAACAATATTAATCGAGGGATCTTTAAGCGCCTATGATTCTAAGCTAATATCCTGCAATGGGACGAATTACTACCAGTTTATAAGCAATTTGAGCTCATAATTGCCGCCTTTTTAATTGATGAAAATTTGAAAATACAAGAGTTTGTCTTCTCATGTGCATATGATAATATTGGTATATGCAGGTTTATGGTTTATAAATTCTGTAATGTGTGCACTATTCATTGGCTTAGCTGGTTTATGGGGGTAATACAGACCCAATATGGTCAAATTGCTCCCGTCTCTTCCAGTTCTGTCCAGGTCTAAATAAGTACAGATGGGAGGGGCTTATAAATGGAAAAAGGAGATTTATCAAAAATGTCACTTTTTTTTTTTATAATGCACAAAAAATTTACTTGTGCACCTAATTTTATGAAAAATATCACTTTTTTTTTGTGGAAAATGTCCAACTTACCCTTATTTTAAATTTTAAAAATTCTGTTTTTGACTTTAAAAGATTATAAATTTTGGAGCAAAAAAATAAATAATAAATAAATAATAATAAAATATATATATAAGGCGACAATAATGGCCGCCGGTGGCAAGGAAAGGCAGCGGCGCTCACAGCCGTCGCCCAGAGCAGTAGCCTTGTAATGCTGCAGCAGCGGCGGTTGCTCGTTGCTGCTGTACTGCTGCAGCAACGGCCCTGTATTGCTGCAGCAGTGGCGGTCGCTCGCTGTTGGACGCCATCGGCACCCTTCGCCACATTGTGAAAGGAAAACAAAAACAAAACAAAAAAATTGTCCAAGTTTTCAACAACGGATTTGGTGTTGGAGACGGAGATCTATTGTGCAAATTCATAATTTGTAGGCCCCTGCTTAAAAATTAATATATAAGGTATTCAAATAATTCATAGGGTCAAAAATGTCCTAAATTGACATTTTTGATAGAAAATTTAAATGGTGACATTTTTCATTATGCAAAGCCAAATTTTAACACCCAATGAAATTTCTTCATGGGGAAAAAATGTGTTTTAAATAAATAACATATATTTGTGGTTTACAAGTCATGACCTCATAATATCATACGTTGCATAATGCCTGCAAGCTCTTCTTCTGCCCCTGGGTAGATCACAACTCTTTTGCAAATTTCATAGTAAGGTCGATTTAATTTCTGTTGCCCTTGTTGTTTTCTGTATGGTAATGGGCATTCATTTAACACATTCTATGGCCTAACAATTTTTCATTTTTATTTTTTTATTTTATTATTATTTTTTATTTATTTATTTATTTATTTTTTTTTTGAATGATAACGGTGAGACCTTGGAGTGCGGAAGCCTGGTAGTGTTTCATAAGAAGTTACCATTTATTTTACCAAAGTCAATCCAATGTTACATTTTGCTATGATGCAAACAAACTTGATTGGCAGAATATGAATAGATATGCCCCCAATCCTGGTTCCACAATTTTTACTTTTTTCACCCTCTTCCATATTTAATTGAGATTCAAAGCAAAGCAGCTAGAGATGTAAAGTTAGACACATATTCCATTTGATGATCTTTAACTTTTTGCATTTTACTCTAAATTTTATTTTCTTTAGTTCATTTCAAACTCATCAAATCTTCCCAATAAATTGCTATTAAACATTACATTTACAACATTTATAAAGTATTTTAGAATAACATTAAATGCACATTCAAGTGTAACTAGTTTTACCAAAATTTACTAAGGGGGTGTTTGAGCCACATTATTTGGGTAATAATGCATTCTTGAATAGTAGATTGATGGGAAATGTGTGGTTAAAAAATAAAGAAATTTTTTTTATTTGCATGTAATATTATTTTATTGAAGAATGTGTGGTTGAAATGATGTCAAATTACTGTTTAAAAATGTATTTTTTTAAAATAATGTGACTCAAACAGGCTCTAAAAATATAACTTTAATCCCACTGGGGCATATATGTTCAAAGTGCGTTAGATTGTGTGCTGATATGCCCATTGGACCTTGCTTCCAAGAATGAAATTGGGCCAATCCTTGTGTCAATCTCTATCTAGTTCTTCTCTCTTATTGTCCCTAAGTTACTCAGAAACCTGTGTGCAGAAAAAATACGTAATCAAAATTTTTTTTTTCTGATATCCAGATATTCCAACTTACACCAGACTAAATTCTGGACCTCCAGGACCCAATAATCAGAATTTATTTAATAAACAAAAGGGTGTCGAAATTGTTCCGAGTATTTTTAGTTCTGTAGTGCTAGCTTTTGGTTCCGTTAATCATATTGTTAGTATGGGCCTGCAACTTCTCGGAACGTCTCATTGGCTACGTAAGAACATCAGCCGGCCATTTGCCAT
The DNA here is from genome assembly GCF_002742605.1 of Olea europaea var. sylvestris. NCBI lineage: Eukaryota > Viridiplantae > Streptophyta > Magnoliopsida > Lamiales > Oleaceae > Olea > Olea europaea. The sequence goes on from NW_019238950.1 coordinate 142,005, forward strand.
CATTTCTTTCCTCTTAATTTCATATAGTTCGAAGCAAGGAAAAATGTGATGGTTTGTGCATAATTATTTTGTTGGGTTTGTAACCCAAATTAGGGTGGATTTTTTTAGATATAAATTGTTTCTTTATTTTCATATGGAAAAATTTGTTTTCTTATATTTCAAGTGATTTTCATGGAAATATATTAATTTCTTATTTCACATTATTTCTATCTTTATGCTATACCATGTACCTATAAACAATGATTTTCTCTTTCAGCTTTGTTCGAGCAAAATTGTTATGTTGTAATTTTCTCTCCATATTGTCTTTATAATAAAATATCGTTCCTCTACTTTAACTCTCTTCTACTTTTTACTTTAATCTTGTTTCATCTTTTTTATCTTGTTACATAATTCATATGGCGTCATTAATCTCAATCATTTCGTCTCCTTTGGGATCAACAAGTGGTATCAAAGTTTGGTTCTTGTTGTGGATTGGTTGAAGTTTTTCAGAGATGACTACTTTGAAATATGATATTCAGCAATTGGATCACAATACAAGGTTTTCTTTGTGATTAGTAAAGATAAGAGCTATTTTGGCGCAGTTGAATTTAGAGGATGTGTTGCTGGATTTTGAGAAGATGCCAACTAATTGGACAATAAAGGAGAAACAATGAAGGAATCAGAAGGTTTTGTCGTTGATTTATCTTCATCTATCCAACAATATTCTGCAAGATGTCTTAAAGGACAAAATAACAGCTGTTTTGTGGTTGAAACTGGAGTAGTTATGTATGATCAAGAGTCTTACCAGTAAACTGGCTCTAAAACAGAAGCTATATTCCCATTGCATGGCGAAAAGAGGGTCGTTGGAAGACCATTTTTATCGTGTTCAAGGAAATTGTCACAAATTTGAAGACGTTGGAGGTTAAGTACGATGAAGAGGATCTTGTCTTGATTCTGTTATGTTCGCTACTTGATTCTTATGCATCGCTTCGGGATACTATTTTGTATAACCGGGATTCTTTGATTAGAAGATGACGTATATGATGCTTTGCACTCAAAGAAAAAGTTGAAGCATTTGATTGGAGCTACATCGAGGGATGAGGAAGCTCTTGTATCTCATAATGGTCGATGAAGGGACAGATCGAAGAATAACAGCAATTTGTTTTGCTTCTACTGCAGATGTAAGGGACTTATTCGGAAGGATTGTGATAAGTTGCAAACTAAAGGTGATTTAACAGCAAATCATGGAGCACAACCTTTGACTTTAGACAAAGCAAATGTAGTTGAGAATTTTTCAGATGGAGGAGATGTGATGTTCACCATGGTATCTGAGATAGAATCTAGGCCTGACGAGGAGTGGATTCTCGATTCGACATGTTCGCATCATATGTATTCTAATCGGAATTTCTTTCAGACATATGAGGCTATTCAGCAAGGTGGAGTTGTAATGGGAAACAACCAATCTTGCTGTATTGCTGGAATCGGTCAAATCAAATTTAGGCTACAGGATGGGATAATCAAAACAATTGATCATATTCGAGATGTTCCAGACCTTAAAAGGAATCTCATCTCACTTAGTACTCTGGATGCAAAAGGGTATAAATTATATGGTGGAGTGGAGTTTTGAAGGCTCGAATGGTGTCCAGTTTGTATTTGAGGGACGGAAGAAGTCTCAATTGTACATCTTGCTGGAAAGTGTAAAATCAGTTAAGAGACATCGGGACAAGTTCAGTACAGTGGTTGATATTCAATTTGGCACAATACCTTTTGTGACGGCTCTAAGTCGATTGAGAACATTGTTCAGGGAAGCATTGGTGATTCCACTTTGCCACAAATTTCATCAGATACACTGTGTTCATTTACTAAGGTTGGACTCATGGAGCATAGGTACCATGGTGTCAATAATGTTTGTGATGCTTTTGGGGACGTTGAAGGCGATAGTTATAATAAGGGGCCTTCTAATCTAGCATATGATATGATTTCTACTATAGGGTATGCTTCGGCCCTGTTTAGTCAACAGTAATTCCTCGATGGAATTTTGCGAACCTAGGATTTGGGTTCAGGTGTCGCTTGTAGACACCTTGCAGAGGACGATGGTTTGATTTAGAGAGTTTTGATTACTGTGTTGAGGAGATTGACTATTTCGATGCAGACGAATTTGAAATCTTTGAGTTTCATTCGCTGCACCAAAATTTGGGTCAATGTGGAAATTGTTGGGTTTGTGACCCAAATTAGGGTGGATTTTTTTTTTTTGAAATAAATTGTTTTCTTATTTTCACGTGAAAAAATTTGTTTCCTTATATTTTATGTGATTTTTAGGGAAATATATTATTTATTTATTTATTTCACATTATTTTTATCTTTATGCTATACCATGTACCTATAAATAATGGTCTTCCCTTTCAATTTTGTTCAAGCAAAATTGCTGTGCTGTAATATTTTCTCCATATTGTCGTTATAATAAAATATCGTTCATATACTTTAACTCTCCTTTGGGATCAACATATTCATGCATGTTCTGAAGGTAATGATGACCGATGAAAAGAACTATTTACCGATCAAGTCTACATACAGTGGTGGAAATTTTACGGGCTTTGACAATATGTAAAAATTGTTTTTAAGTAATTGCATCTACATAAAAATCATGCTGTTGAAGCAAGCTCTGAAGATCTCCATTGCTTAAAAATGTTCGAAATCAGGGATTCCTGGGAATGACAGAAATGGCCAGGTTGCTGGAAATTCAATGACAAATTGGAATAATGCTGGAAAATTTTCTGTCCAAGCTCCCTATCATTTCTTTAGGCCGAAGGGGGAGGTAAGGTGCTGGACTAGGGAGGCTTGGAGACCATTTATCACCTCAAAACATGCTTTTATCCTATCCTTTGTAATCAGTCGAAACTAATTACAAAGGATAGGTTGCCATACCTTAAAATTGACAAAAATTGTGCTTTTTGTGGGTCACATTTTGAAAATGGATAACATCTATTTTTTAAATGTTCATTCACATCTAATATATGGATGAAGATTAAAGATTGGATGGGGATTAGGAGATCGATGACTACAATTCTGAGTGCTTTGAAATGGATAAAAAAGGAGGTCCAAGGAACATCTTGGCAAAGTAAGTAAAAAAAATTGTGCTTGCAAGCACCATTTACTATATTTGGATGGCACGAAATAGAAAGATTTTTAAGAATCTTTGCCCACAAGTAGATAGCATTGTAAGATTTATTAAAACACACGTGTACAATGTTATATTTACTTTGTACCCGCATGTTTTGATACATTATGAATCGTTGATTTTGGGACTATAGTTCTTATTGTTTGTACATCTTTTCTTTGGATTGTTCGGGTATGCTCAAAGTAGTTATATTTTACTTCTTGTCTGATTGCTCGTACACAATTTTGATCAATAAAATTTTACATTTATTTAAAAAAAAAAATAAAAAAAATAAAAAAAATAAAAAGGATCTTGAGATCCTTCCCCCCACCCCACACATGCAAGTCTCAGGAAGATTGGCTGAAATTGCTTCTCTCAAGAATTTGCCTGGAAGAATCTTAATTCTCATCGGTTCTCTCTAAATTATCCCCCTTGTGTCATTGATGAAGATGCTCCGTTCTCGAACGAGGGGGTAATCTGGTCGGAAATATATTGGAAGGGAATAGAGAGAACCTACGAGTTGTTGCAGGTTTGGAGCTTCAGGGAACCTACGAGTTGTTAGGTTTGGAGCTTCAAGGATCTGTGGATGTGCCTGAAATTGCTCAACGAAGTCTTTGTGTAGAAGTGGATCGACAGACTCACGTGTAAAGATTGTAATTGTCTCGTCTGTTATCATTGGGATTCATAGATTGTCACCATTGGTACTTACCTGCTTTGTACTCGATATGCTTGCTTCAACCTCAATGTGATTGACACCAAATTAAGGAGAGACAGCAATAGACTCGGAGAGTTTTAAACATGCAAAATTCTCTGCTTTCCCAGGATAAATCCAGACTCTCATCTCTCGTGAGACTGCTGATTCTGTTTCAAGAAAGGATTAAAACATCTCAAGATGTTTCATAGATTGGAGTCATTAGACGAGGTGTAAAACATTCTATTACTCCAAACTGACAAAACAGGAGAAAAACAAAATCCTTCAACTCTAACCTTCATTACTCTGCCAATTACAACTGCCTGATGATTCAATAAAAGTTGGACTGTGAGGTTATGATGTATATCAATAAGAAAAAAAAAGATTGCTTTACAATTTCTATTAATATGACCGATCACTTCTCTCTCTTCACAACCAAAAAACTATAGCCCCAAAAAAGCACCTTCTTCAACACTGATTCCCTGAATCATATGGATATGAATGCTTCTTGTGATTCATGAATTGGATAACAGAGAATTTAGATCGTCAAGTTTTCTTGAATGGCAATGAATGAGCCCACTATACTTCCTCCAACATCAGGAAAAGTCTCACATCCATTCAGGGGCTTCACTTTGCCCTTCCTATCAACTTCAACTGGATACTTCAGAAGGTGTCCTCTCATTTCCGAGATCTCATTAGATTTAAATTGCTTCCAGTTTGCCTCACCCATTGATCTAACCTTTCGGACGCATTCTACAGACTCTGGCCGGGTATAGCAGTCCTCTAAAACTCCAAGATGCTCAGCCCAAAGAGACATTCTATATCCATATATCTACATATATTCATTTCAAAATGAGGTTCAGATAGTGAAATTCAGAGAAAAAAAATGTAGAAACATTTATATATGGACTTCTTCAAGGGAAGTCGAATCATTTGCTTTATGAAAAAAGTGCTTTATGAAAAAGGCATTTGAAAAATTAAGCATTTCAATTTTTCACGTTTTGAGACATGGTCGGTCACATAGGATGAAGTACTAGGATTGAATTCTCTGTCATTCTTGTTTTGAGAATTGAAGATCTAAAAAAAAATTTTTGGTAGGTTGAAGATCGTAAAAATTTGGATGGCCTATTTTTTGAGAGAAGGGAATATGCCCAGGCTTCCTCTTATTATGGCCAACATATCTAGGTGGATTAGTGTCTTATGTTAAAATGTTTCAGTTCATGGAAAGCATTTGAAGATCTCAGTTTATATCCCTTGGTTGATCTGCGTAACCTACTGATATTTAAATTAAGCAGCACCATTTTTGAAATATACTTTAGTTACCTGTCCATGTGGACTCGATAGTTTTCTTGCCCATGTGTGATGAGGTTGATAGGCCCCCATAGCAATCTCTGTGTCCCTAGTACCCTCCAAGGACCGTTCATTGATATTTGCAGACCCCAATATCACATACTCATCATCTACTATCATTCCTTTTGAATGGACATATATCATGAATCTTCTGTATTTCCGACTGAATCCCTGAAACAAAAATGTTACAGAAACTTGCATATATATTGACACAAAAAATCTCAAATGATAAAATACCTCAAAAGCAAGCAAATTTAAGAGCCCAAATAAGCATCCATATTTACAATTTGTATTAGACAACATAAAAATACAGCTGATCTGGATAAAATTCTCGTACGTAGTTTGTTCTGTTCTACCCAAATTATAGAACAAACAAAATTGTTTCCGAGACTACAAGATTGAAGAGTAATCAGGATTCTTAATAAGTATATGCCTATATATATCACCCAGAAAACATTATACCTGAGGACTGTTTGTTGCATTGTGACTCTCGGTTGGTTTACCAACATCAAGAGCCTCACGATTGCCAAGACAGTAGAAGTTCAAATAATCTTGTGGTGAGTACGCATCCTCAAGTCCTACCTCTACCAAAGCCTTGTAAATGGTCTCGTACATCATTTGCATTGTTTTATTCTAGAATATTGGCCAAAAAAAGATAAATAAATAAAATAAATAAAAAAAACATGTTAATAATACCTAATAATGAGATAACTTTAAGAATTATATGCTTGTTATTAGATAGCTAATTGTTTTCTATTATATCAGTAGTGAATTCATTTGAAAAATAAATTGCAATCACTCTGAACTCCAAAGACTCTTGATCGTATGCTTTAAAGCGTGTTCTAGTATGTGATGGAAAATGAATGGATGATGTAACTTTGAAATTTATTGAATGCAACAAGCAATTAGAGCACACCTGCCAAAACAAAATTCTTTGTGTAGCAGCACCTGTTGGATTACCCTCTGGCCACATTGGAATGACAATATATGCTGCAAACCTCTCATGTGCTCTTATTTTGTCGGCGATTTTGAGGGCAATTTCCATTGGAATCAAATTATTAGCACCTGCAGAAAATAGATTTTTTTTTTTCATGTTTGCCCATGGGGGAGTAATCTAAAGAATATGCCAACACAAGTCACCATCTTTAGATGGGCAGTTAAATTGTCACCATAGATGACTAAATCATCAAAACCCAGGAGGAGTTGGGTCCACAAGATAAAAGTACACATATGTATAATAGGTCATACATGCTTCAACAATGAAACAGTCTGACATGTAGTAAAATAAACAACCTGCTCTCTTCATATATTATTAATTAAAATACAACGTGACAACTGTTCCTTACCAAGATCCTTATATTGATTCCAGTTGTATGAGGACCCAATGAAGTACTGATTTTCAATATAAATGAAATGTTGAGCAGCACGGATGGCCTTTACATATGCTGTATGTATGCTCATATCTATAAGTACATTCTTCCCACAAACCAAGTTCTGTTGCATAAAAACATGATTAATTTTTAGAGAGGCAGTTGTAAACCGATAACTTTCAGAGCAAAGAGTGTTACTTAAATTAGCTCACCCTTAATGTAGCCTCTTTAGGATCCTTTGGGAAGTCTTTGACAGAATTTGAATCTATTGAACGAAACACCTGCACAAAAGAATAGTACAGACAATTAGCACATTGTCCATCCAATGCAACTTTGCAATCCCAACAATTCCATGATAGTCATATTTCAAAATCACGTATGGTTATTTCCCTATAAATTTGGTGCATAAATAGTGTAGAACCTTTCCTTTCGTGGTTACTAGTAACCCTATAAATTGGGTCTTCCTCTCTGTAATTATGAGAGAGCAATTATGCTAGTTACATAATTTAGTTCAGTCTTTGGGTCACGTTCTATTCATAGTTTCTAATGCTTTGAATTCAAACAACTCCTTGGCACCAGTTTACCTGAACATGCCAACCTTCAGGATCATCATCTTTTACACAAGGAGCATCAGAAATTCCTAGTATTTCGGGTATTCTTTCTATTCGGAGCAAAGCATCATCATATGCCATCTTCAATTTTTTTATCCCATGGGGCTTTGAAGCCTTCAACCATCGTTCCTCGAAATTGGTCAGAACATCATATGCTGCTGGGCCATCGATTTTACAGTGCAAGTCATGCCATGGTTCTCTTGGACAACCAGAAACATTACCCTGTAAGGGAACAAAATTGTATTTAAAACAACATTGAACTATTGTACAAAATGATGTGCATAACGACCAAATTGTGGACGAAAAATAATTACCGTATAAGTGGGGTTGCGATAGTCATCAGAGTGCCAAGTATGCAGTGTTCTAAATAAAGAATGCTGAGGAGTATCATATCGGCCATCACACAAGTCTAGCCCTCCAAGAAATGAAATGATTTTTCTTCGATTATTTCCAGCATCAGTATCCACTATCACAGTTTTCTGATGGTGGGTGTAAATGGCTTCAACTTCCTAATCATTAAAAAGTTAGACACTAGTACAACTAAAGATTCATTTTCACATTCAGAAACTGTATTAGATAAAACGTAAAAGATCGGAACATAGAAAGGAAAGCATAAAAAGGGAAAAAGGCAAATTTCCTTAGCAGTTTGTATTTAAGATATGCTTTTCATTTCTTGCCATCACCGAGATACTAATAAATGGGGATTTCAGGAATATTTTTACAAATGATGTGCTACTCCATACACGGTTAATGAACTATGAAATGCCATAATAGCCATAATAAAAAAATTGGCAAACATGTGTATATCCAAAAAATTTCTAAACAAGAAATTGATTGGAAACAACTTAGGAAATAACTGCAAAACCTGATAATCACTGATCAAAACTTCAGAAGGCAGTTTCTATCCCCAAAAATATGATCTTCTGAGCTCATGTGGTATTTGCACATATATACAATTCATCACCCCATTTTTGCATCAACTCTATAGGGGCATCCTAATCAATTGTAATGTTGCATTTTGGAATTGTTCATGCATTTTAGTAGAAGATTTCTGTTAGATAAGGGATGAGAAATTACAATAACATACACTTATAGCAGGACATATGATTCAAAATCCACCAGCGAGAATAGATAAGACACCCAAGACTTGACGTGTGCCAATGATGGATATCAACTAGGTGCCAGACCCATCATCGAGGCTAAATGTGACTTGAATAGTACTTGTAAAATATTTAACAAAGTTCCAGCAGCATCTCCTCCCTTAATATGGACTAAACCAACTTGAAATAACACGCGAAATGCCCAAACAAAATGTATGAAAATGATAGGGGACCAACTGTCCCCTCCAATACTCATAAGTTCTTAATAAAATATAGTTAAAACAGGCGTTTCCAATTTCTCTTACCAAAATAGCCCAAACAATACATAAATTTACATAAGATGCAGCGAGCCAATCTGACAATAGACATGTGATATAAAAGGATTATCCAAAAGTACAATGAACATGTATCCCAAAATAATGAACAGTTAACATACCCTCTGCTTCATCCAGCTGTGACGCTTCCCAGCTGCTCGAGGACAAAGCAGCACTTGCACAGAAGAATGTTTGAAGAAACGACGAGTTTCTTCATCGTGAGTTTGCATGACTCCATCCTACATATAAGTTTTAATAAGAATATCATTTTTAAAACTGAAAAATGAACATAGTTAGTGAAGAATAAACATTTTCAATCACATAATAATAGACTCTAGGATCTATATACACATTCAAGGTAAATATGCCTCTAAAGTTCCCATAAAAACTACGAACGAAAATCATAATTGAACAGCAATGGAGACAATAAATTCTACAAGGATGCTGTCAATTCGTAAGTTTAAGAGGTTCTTTCTTTATTTTCTTTCCTTTTTACTTTCAATAAATAGCCATGGAAGGTTTTAATTTAACAGTTAACTAAATCAAATTCAATTGGACAAGCACCGGAAAACTAAACTTGTCTTCAGGACCATTTGACTGCAAAAGAAATATGTCCTAAAGCATTTCTATACTTGCTCCAATGGGTATCCCTGTATTGCCCAAAGACATTTGTATCTTAAATAGCAAATACGACCTCAATCTCTTGGAGATATGTAGACAAACATTAAAAATAGATAAAGATTCTGATAAATCTCTATTAATCCCCAGGCATGCATCTTGATAATATAGATATTCACCCATTTACTACAAGATAAATGCTTACTGTTTTGTACCCAAGTATGCTTCTTGATGTAGGATCATCCCATACGAGAAGCAGCACCCTCACTCCTTCCCGTGACTTTGACTTCAGAAGTTCTCCCAGAGTGCAACCTGACACAGAATTATCGTCCCTAACTAGTCTAACGTTGTGCCACACTGACCATCCAGCAATATAAATCAAAAATCGAGCTTGACATATTGCATTAAAGATTTCCCGCCAGCATTTCCCGTGCACATATTTCATCCCATTATCAAGCTTCAAATTTGGGAGGAATCCATCAGGTACGTGAGCATCCTGATAGAGGGTGACAATTCCGCCTCTCCTAAGCGGAAAATACGTCCCAGGAACTCCATTATAATCAGGACCGGCTCCAATTCCATGGTGGTAAATGCTCAATTGCTCCATAGGAGTATAACAAATTGAGAGACTCAAAACAGCTCCAGACTTGCAAGGTTTCCCATTATTACCAAGGACAGGAAAGAACCCTGTAATTTTTGTGCCTCCATATAAATGCTCTACAGGAATAGAGACTGTCCCTATAAGCTGTGATCCCACAACATCGTCATCCTTGACAACAAGGAGCACTTCAGCAGCGTAATGAGCAACAGGAAGATTGAAATGTTGCTTCCATACAGGATTTTCATTATTTGTTATCACGTAAGTCCTTCCGATTGTAGCACCTGCTACAGTGATGGAGACATAAGGATCACTTGTAATCTTACGGTTTATTTGCCCTTCAATCTTGCTGCTCATATTCCCTGGTAATCTGTTAAACATGTCTCCTATAGTTTTGTGAAACATATCCATGTTTGGAAGGTTTTTTGCTTCATAGACCCAAATATCTAAATTTCCATGCAAGAGCAAAACTTTCAAAGACAGTTTATTAGATGGAACAAGCATAACCTGCATACTCTCACCGTGGGATGAATCAGCATTCGAGGTCAAATGCGGCAAAGTAGGATGGGAAGGGGACTCTTCCCAGCCCATAGAAGATGCCTCCGAACTTGAAAAGGAGGTATTAGGATATCCATACATAGTACCATTCCCATTATGCATTTTAGCTGGTAGTCCAGATTGAGGGGAAATAGGCACTGATGAGGATGAAGGGGAGGCAAGGGCAGAAGCCATATGGTGACTATCAGACAAGTGCACATTTGCCATGAGATTGTCGATGGGTGGGTAAAGTGGAGGGTAACTAGGGGAACTATCATCAAGACGATCATAATTCACTTTAGAACCACCCACGGACAATGAACTATCTTGGTAATCGTGGTGGATGGAGTATTCACTGCTAAATCTAGGTGGAGTCTCAGACTGGTTATCCAGAGGCTGGAATTCTGCGGAATACTGATGGTGGTGGTGATAATGGGATGAACCATATTGGAAACTACCAAATGTTTGGACGGTAGACTGAAGCGGGGCAGATGTTGGAGAAGGAGCTGGATATCTGTGGTATGTGTAATGAGGCGGGCCAGAATAAGATGGTGGGGGGTAACTGTATTGTAACGGCCCCAACTGAGGGGGTGCTGGTGGTGGACCGGGATATGGATAACTTGGAGTGACAGAATTGGAATTGTTGTAAGGTGGTGGATAATGGGAATATTGTGGATATGGATATGGACCTGGACCTGAAGCTGGGGAAGTAGGGAATGGAGCAGAATTGTGAGATGGGTATGGTTGTTTTGACGGTGGTGGCACGCGAGGGTAGCCATATGCGAGGTTATATGGGTATGGTGATGGAGATGAATGGTAAGTATTGTTATCCATTAATATACACAACAATTTCTTAACTTCTGATCCTTTTCAATATACACTCAAATCTCTATTTGAGCAAACGACCTCAAAAGATTGCAAAGGAACCGAAAGGGTCTCCTTCTTGAACCCAGAAAAGATCCATTACTCAATCGATTAGACAAATAATGAACAAGCAATTCTAATACAGGCGAAGGTAGAAGTCAAGAAAAGAACGCAGCTTCTTCTTTTTTTTTTTCC
>NW_019238950.1:163971-201473 GCF_002742605.1 Olea europaea var. sylvestris
AAGCAAATGTAGTTGAGAATTTTTCAGATGGAGGAGATGTGATGTTCACCATGGTATCTGAGATAGAATCTAGGCCTGACGAGGAGTGGATTCTCGATTCGACATGTTCGCATCATATGTATTCTAATCGGAATTTCTTTCAGACATATGAGGCTATTCAGCAAGGTGGAGTTGTAATGGGAAACAACCAATCTTGCTGTATTGCTGGAATCGGTCAAATCAAATTTAGGCTACAGGATGGGATAATCAAAACAATTGATCATATTCGAGATGTTCCAGACCTTAAAAGGAATCTCATCTCACTTAGTACTCTGGATGCAAAAGGGTATAAATTATATGGTGGAGTGGAGTTTTGAAGGCTCGAATGGTGTCCAGTTTGTATTTGAGGGACGGAAGAAGTCTCAATTGTACATCTTGCTGGAAAGTGTAAAATCAGTTAAGAGACATCGGGACAAGTTCAGTACAGTGGTTGATATTCAATTTGGCACAATACCTTTTGTGACGGCTCTAAGTCGATTGAGAACATTGTTCAGGGAAGCATTGGTGATTCCACTTTGCCACAAATTTCATCAGATACACTGTGTTCATTTGCTAAGGTTGGACTCATGGAGCATAGGTACCATGGTGTCAATAATGTTTGTGATGCTTTTGGGGACGTTGAAGGCGATAGTTATAATAAGGGCCCTTCTAATCTAGCATATGGTATGATTTCTACTATAGGGTGTGCTTCGGCCCTGTTTAGTCAACAGTAATTCCTCGATGGAATTTTGCGAACCTAGGATTTGGGTTCAGGTGTCGCTTGTAGACACCTTGCAGAGGACGATGGTTTGATTTAGAGAGTTTTGATTACTGTGTTGAGGAGATTGACTATTTCGATGCAGACGAATTTGAAATCTTTGAGTTTCATTCGCTGCACCAAAATTTGGGTCAATGTGGAAATTGTTGGGTTTGTGACCCAAATTAGGGTGGATTTTTTTTTTTTTTTGAAATAAATTGTTTTCTTATTTTCACGTGAAAAAATTTGTTTCCTTATATTTTATGTGATTTTTAGGGAAATATATTATTTATTTATTTATTTCACATTATTTTTATCTTTATGCTATACCATGTACCTATAAATAATGGTCTTCCCTTTCAATTTTGTTCAAGCAAAATTGCTGTGCTGTAATATTTTCTCCATATTGTCGTTATAATAAAATATCGTTCATATACTTTAACTCTCCTTTGGGATCAACATATTCATGCATGTTCTGAAGGTAATGATGACCGATGAAAAGAACTATTTACCGATCAAGTCTACATACAGTGGTGGAAATTTTACGGGCTTTGACAATATGTAAAAATTGTTTTTAAGTAATTGCATCTACATAAAAATCATGCTGTTGAAGCAAGCTCTGAAGATCTCCATTGCTTAAAAATGTTCGAAATCAGGGATTCCTGGGAATGACAGAAATGGCCAGGTTGCTGGAAATTCAATGACAAATTGGAATAATGCTGGAAAATTTTCTGTCCAAGCTCCCTATCATTTCTTTAGGCCGAAGGGGGAGGTAAGGTGCTGGACTAGGGAGGCTTGGAGACCATTTATCACCTCAAAACATGCTTTTATCCTATCCTTTGTAATCAGTCGAAACTAATTACAAAGGATAGGTTGCCATACCTTAACATTGACAAAAATTGTGCTTTTTGTGGGTCACATTTTGAAAATGGATAACATCTATTTTTTTAATGTTCATTCACATCTAATATATGGATGAAGATTAAAGATTGGATGGGGATTAGGAGATCGATGACTACAATTCTGAGTGCTTTGAAATGGATAAAAAAGGAGGTCCAAGGAACATCTTGGCAAAGTAAGTAAAAAAAATTGTGCTTGCAAGCACCATTTACTATATTTGGATGGCACGAAATAGAAAGATTTTTAAGAATCTTTGCCCACAAGTAGATAGCATTGTAAGATTTATTAAAACACACGTGTACAATGTTATATTTGCTTTGTACCCGCATGTTTTGATACATTATGAATCGTTGATTTTGGGACTATAGTTCTTATTGTTTGTACATCTTTTCTTTGGATTGTTCGGGTATGCTCAAAGTAGTTATATTTTACTTCTTGTCTGATTGCTCGTACACAATTTTGATCAATAAAATTTTACATTTATTTAAAAAAAAAAATAAAAAAAATAAAAAAAATAAAAAGGATCTTGAGATCCTTCCCCCCACCCCACACATGCAAGTCTCAGGAAGATTGGCTGAAATTGCTTCTCTCAAGAATTTGCCTGGAAGAATCTTAATTCTCATCGGTTCTCTCTAAATTATCCCCCGTGTGTCATTGATGAAGATGCTCCGTTCTCGAACGAGGGGGTAATCTGGTCGGAAATATATTGGAAGGGAATAGAGAGAACCTACGAGTTGTTGCAGGTTTGGAGCTTCAGGGAACCTACGAGTTGTTAGGTTTGGAGCTTCAAGGATCTGTGGATGTGCCTGAAATTGCTCAACGAAGTCTTTGTGTAGAAGTGGATCGACAGACTCACGTGTAAAGATTGTAATTGTCTCGTCTGTTATCATTGGGATTCATAGATTGTCACCATTGGTACTTACCTGCTTTGTACTCGATATGCTTGCTTCAACCTCAATGTGATTGACACCAAATTAAGGAGAGACAGCAATAGACTCGGAGAGTTTTAAACATGCAAAATTCTCTGCTTTCCCAGGATAAATCCAGACTCTCATCTCTCGTGAGACTGCTGATTCTGTTTCAAGAAAGGATTAAAACATCTCAAGATGTTTCATAGATTGGAGTCATTAGACGAGGTGTAAAACATTCTATTACTCCAAACTGACAAAACAGGAGAAAAACAAAATCCTTCAACTCTAACCTTCATTACTCTGCCAATTACAACTGCCTGATGATTCAATAAAAGTTGGACTGTGAGGTTATGATGTATATCAATAAGAAAAAAAAAGATTGCTTTACAATTTCTATTAATATGACCGATCACTTCTCTCTCTTCACAACCAAAAAACTATAGCCCCAAAAAAGCACCTTCTTCAACACTGATTCCCTGAATCATATGGATATGAATGCTTCTTGTGATTCATGAATTGGATAACAGAGAATTTAGATCGTCAAGTTTTCTTGAATGGCAATGAATGAGCCCACTATACTTCCTCCAACATCAGGAAAAGTCTCACATCCATTCAGGGGCTTCACTTTGCCCTTCCTATCAACTTCAACTGGATACTTCAGAAGGTGTCCTCTCATTTCCGAGATCTCATTAGATTTAAATTGCTTCCAGTTTGCCTCACCCATTGATCTAACCTTTCGGACGCATTCTACAGACTCTGGCCGGGTATAGCAGTCCTCTAAAACTCCAAGATGCTCAGCCCAAAGAGACATTCTATATCCATATATCTACATATATTCATTTCAAAATGAGGTTCAGATAGTGAAATTCAGAGAAAAAAAATGTAGAAACATTTATATATGGACTTCTTCAAGGGAAGTCGAATCATTTGCTTTATGAAAAAAGTGCTTTATGAAAAAGGCATTTGAAAAATTAAGCATTTCAATTTTTCACGTTTTGAGACATGGTCGGTCACATAGGATGAAGTACTAGGATTGAATTCTCTGTCATTCTTGTTTTGAGAATTGAAGATCTAAAAAAAAATTTTTGGTAGGTTGAAGATCGTAAAAATTTGGATAGCCTATTTTTTGAGAGAAGGGAATATGCCCAGGCTTCCTCTTATTATGGCCAACATATCTAGGTGGATTAGTGTCTTATGTTAAAATGTTTCAGTTCATGGAAAGCATTTGAAGATCTCAGTTTATATCCCTTGGTTGATCTGCGTAACCTACTGATATTTAAATTAAGCAGCACCATTTTTGAAATATACTTTAGTTACCTGTCCATGTGGACTCGATAGTTTTCTTGCCCATGTGTGATGAGGTTGATAGGCCCCCATAGCAATCTCTGTGTCCCTAGTACCCTCCAAGGACCGTTCATTGATATTTGCAGACCCCAATATCACATACTCATCATCTACTATCATTCCTTTTGAATGGACATATATCATGAATCTTCTGTATTTCCGACTGAATCCCTGAAACAAAAATGTTACAGAAACTTGCATATATATTGACACAGAAAATCTCAAATGATAAAATACCTCAAAAGCAAGCAAATTTAAGAGCCCAAATAAGCATCCATATTTACAATTTGTATTAGACAACATAAAAATACAGCTGATCTGGATAAAATTCTCGTACGTAGTTTGTTCTGTTCTACCCAAATTATAGAACAAACAAAATTGTTTCCGAGACTACAAGATTGAAGAGTAATCAGGATTCTTAATAAGTATATGCCTATATATATCACCCAGAAAACATTATACCTGAGGACTGTTTGTTGCATTGTGACTCTCGGTTGGTTTACCAACATCAAGAGCCTCACGATTGCCAAGACAGTAGAAGTTCAAATAATCTTGTGGTGAGTACGCATCCTCAAGTCCTACCTCTACCAAAGCCTTGTAAATGGTCTCGTACATCATTTGCATTGTTTTATTCTAGAATATTGGCCAAAAAAAGATAAATAAATAAAATAAATAAATAAAAAACATGTTAATAATACCTAATAATGAGATAACTTTAAGAATTATATGCTTGTTATTAGATAGCTAATTGTTTTCTATTATATCAGTAGTGAATTCATTTGAAAAATAAATTGCAATCACTCTGAACTCCAAAGACTCTTGATCGTATGCTTTAAAGCGTGTTCTAGTATGTGATGGAAAATGAATGGATGATGTAACTTTGAAATTTATTGAATGCAACAAGCAATTAGAGCACACCTGCCAAAACAAAATTCTTTGTGTAGCAGCACCTGTTGGATTACCCTCTGGCCACATTGGAATGACAATATATGCTGCAAACCTCTCATGTGCTCTTATTTTGTCGGCGATTTTGAGGGCAATTTCCATTGGAATCAAATTATTAGCACCTGCAGAAAATAGATTTTTTTTTTTCATGTTTGCCCATGGGGGAGTAATCTAAAGAATATGCCAACACAAGTCACCATCTTTAGATGGGCAGTTAAATTGTCACCATAGATGACAAAATCATCAAAACCCAGGAGGAGTTGGGTCCACAAGATAAAAGTACACATATGTATAATAGGTCATACATGCTTCAACAATGAAACAGTCTGACATGTAGTAAAATAAACAACCTGCTCTCTTCATATATTATTAATTAAAATACAACGTGACAACTGTTCCTTACCAAGATCCTTATATTGATTCCAGTTGTATGAGGACCCAATGAAGTACTGATTTTCAATATAAATGAAATGTTGAGCAGCACGGATGGCCTTTACATATGCTGTATGTATGCTCATATCTATAAGTACATTCTTCCCACAAACCAAGTTCTGTTGCATAAAAACATGATTAATTTTTAGAGAGGCAGTTGTAAACCGATAACTTTCAGAGCAAAGAGTGTTACTTAAATTAGCTCACCCTTAATGTAGCCTCTTTAGGATCCTTTGGGAAGTCTTTGACAGAATTTGAATCTATTGAACGAAACACCTGCACAAAAGAATAGTACAGACAATTAGCACATTGTCCATCCAATGCAACTTTGCAATCCCAACAATTCCATGATAGTCATATTTCAAAATCACGTATGGTTATTTCCCTATAAATTTGGTGCATAAATAGTGTAGAACCTTTCCTTTCGTGGTTACTAGTAACCCTATAAATTGGGTCTTCCTCTCTGTAATTATGAGAGAGCAATTATGCTAGTTACATAATTTAGTTCAGTCTTTGGGTCACGTTCTATTCATAGTTTCTAATGCTTTGAATTCAAACAACTCCTTGGCACCAGTTTACCTGAACATGCCAACCTTCAGGATCATCATCTTTTACACAAGGAGCATCAGAAATTCCTAGTATTTCGGGTATTCTTTCTATTCGGAGCAAAGCATCATCATATGCCATCTTCAATTTTTTTATCCCATGGGGCTTTGAAGCCTTCAACCATCGTTCCTCGAAATTGGTCAGAACATCATATGCTGCTGGGCCATCGATTTTACAGTGCAAGTCATGCCATGGTTCTCTTGGACAACCAGAAACATTACCCTGTAAGGGAACAAAATTGTATTTAAAACAACATTGAACTATTGTACAAAATGATGTGCATAACGACAAAATTGTGGACGAAAAATAATTACCGTATAAGTGGGGTTGCGATAGTCATCAGAGTGCCAAGTATGCAGTGTTCTAAATAAAGAATGCTGAGGAGTATCATATCGGCCATCACACAAGTCTAGCCCTCCAAGAAATGAAATGATTTTTCTTCGATTATTTCCAGCATCAGTATCCACTATCACAGTTTTCTGATGGTGGGTGTAAATGGCTTCAACTTCCTAATCATTAAAAAGTTAGACACTAGTACAACTAAAGATTCATTTTCACATTCAGAAACTGTATTAGATAAAACGTAAAAGATCGGAACATAGAAAGGAAAGCATAAAAAGGGAAAAAGGCAAATTTCCTTAGCAGTTTGTATTTAAGATATGCTTTTCATTTCTTGCCATCACCGAGATACTAATAAATGGGGATTTCAGGAATATTTTTACAAATGATGTGCTACTCCATACACGGTTAATGAACTATGAAATGCCATAATAGCCATAATAAAAAAATTGGCAAACATGTGTATATCCAAAAAATTTCTAAACAAGAAATTGATTGGAAACAACTTAGGAAATAACTGCAAAACCTGATAATCACTGATCAAAACTTCAGAAGGCAGTTTCTATCCCCAAAAATATGATCTTCTGAGCTCATGTGGTATTTGCACATATATACAATTCATCACCCCATTTTTGCATCAACTCTATAGGGGCATCCTAATCAATTGTAATGTTGCATTTTGGAATTGTTCATGCATTTTAGTAGAAGATTTCTGTTAGATAAGGGATGAGAAATTACAATAACATACACTTATAGCAGGACATATGATTCAAAATCCACCAGCGAGAATAGATAAGACACCCAAGACTTGACGTGTGCCAATGATGGATATCAACTAGGTGCCAGACCCATCATCGAGGCTAAATGTGACTTGAATAGTACTTGTAAAATATTTAACAAAGTTCCAGCAGCATCTCCTCCCTTAATATGGACTAAACCAACTTGAAATAACACGCGAAATGCCCAAACAAAATGTATGAAAATGATAGGGGACCAACTGTCCCCTCCAATACTCATAAGTTCTTAATAAAATATAGTTAAAACAGGCGTTTCCAATTTCTCTTACCAAAATAGCCCAAACAATACATAAACTTACATAAGATGCAGCGAGCCAATCTGACAATAGACATGTGATATAAAAGGATTATCCAAAAGTACAATGAACATGTATCCCAAAATAATGAACAGTTAACATACCCTCTGCTTCATCCAGCTGTGACGCTTCCCAGCTGCTCGAGGACAAAGCAGCACTTGCACAGAAGAATGTTTGAAGAAACGACGAGTTTCTTCATCGTGAGTTTGCATGACTCCATCCTACATATAAGTTTTAATAAGAATATCATTTTTAAAACTGAAAAATGAACATAGTTAGTGAAGAATAAACATTTTCAATCACATAATAATAGACTCTAGGATCTATATACACATTCAAGGTAAATATGCCTCTAAAGTTCCCATAAAAACTACGAACGAAAATCATAATTGAACAGCAATGGAGACAATAAATTCTACAAGGATGCTGTCAATTCGTAAGTTTAAGAGGTTCTTTCTTTATTTTCTTTCCTTTTTACTTTCAATAAATAGCCATGGAAGGTTTTAATTTAACAGTTAACTAAATCAAATTCAATTGGACAAGCACCGGAAAACTAAACTTGTCTTCAGGACCATTTGACTGCAAAAGAAATATGTCCTAAAGCATTTCTATACTTGCTCCAATGGGTATCCCTGTATTGCCCAAAGACATTTGTATCTTAAATAGCAAATACGACCTCAATCTCTTGGAGATATGTAGACAAACATTAAAAATAGATAAAGATTCTGATAAATCTCTATTAATCCCCAGGCATGCATCTTGATAATATAGATATTCACCCATTTACTACAAGATAAATGCTTACTGTTTTGTACCCAAGTATGCTTCTTGATGTAGGATCATCCCATACGAGAAGCAGCACCCTCACTCCTTCCCGTGACTTTGACTTCAGAAGTTCTCCCAGAGTGCAACCTGACACAGAATTATCGTCCCTAACTAGTCTAACGTTGTGCCACACTGACCATCCAGCAATATAAATCAAAAATCGAGCTTGACATATTGCATTAAAGATTTCCCGCCAGCATTTCCCGTGCACATATTTCATCCCATTATCAAGCTTCAAATTTGGGAGGAATCCATCAGGTACGTGAGCATCCTGATAGAGGGTGACAATTCCGCCTCTCCTAAGCGGAAAATACGTCCCAGGAACTCCATTATAATCAGGACCGGCTCCAATTCCATGGTGGTAAATGCTCAATTGCTCCATAGGAGTATAACAAATTGAGAGACTCAAAACAGCTCCAGACTTGCAAGGTTTCCCATTATTACCAAGGACAGGAAAGAACCCTGTAATTTTTGTGCCTCCATATAAATGCTCTACAGGAATAGAGACTGTCCCTATAAGCTGTGATCCCACAACATCGTCATCCTTGACAACAAGGAGCACTTCAGCAGCGTAATGAGCAACAGGAAGATTGAAATGTTGCTTCCATACAGGATTTTCATTATTTGTTATCACGTAAGTCCTTCCGATTGTAGCACCTGCTACAGTGATGGAGACATAAGGATCACTTGTAATCTTACGGTTTATTTGCCCTTCAATCTTGCTGCTCATATTCCCTGGTAATCTGTTAAACATGTCTCCTATAGTTTTGTGAAACATATCCATGTTTGGAAGGTTTTTTGCTTCATAGACCCAAATATCTAAATTTCCATGCAAGAGCAAAACTTTCAAAGACAGTTTATTAGATGGAACAAGCATAACCTGCATACTCTCACCGTGGGATGAATCAGCATTCGAGGTCAAATGCGGCAAAGTAGGATGGGAAGGGGACTCTTCCCAGCCCATAGAAGATGCCTCCGAACTTGAAAAGGAGGTATTAGGATATCCATACATAGTACCATTCCCATTATGCATTTTAGCTGGTAGTCCAGATTGAGGGGAAATAGGCACTGATGAGGATGAAGGGGAGGCAAGGGCAGAAGCCATATGGTGACTATCAGACAAGTGCACATTTGCCATGAGATTGTCGATGGGTGGGTAAAGTGGAGGGTAACTAGGGGAACTATCATCAAGACGATCATAATTCACTTTAGAACCACCCACGGACAATGAACTATCTTGGTAATCGTGGTGGATGGAGTATTCACTGCTAAATCTAGGTGGAGTCTCAGACTGGTTATCCAGAGGCTGGAATTCTGCGGAATACTGATGGTGGTGGTGATAATGGGATGAACCATATTGGAAACTACCAAATGTTTGGACGGTAGACTGAAGCGGGGCAGATGTTGGAGAAGGAGCTGGATATCTGTGGTATGTGTAATGAGGCGGGCCAGAATAAGATGGTGGGGGGTAACTGTATTGTAACGGCCCCAACTGAGGGGGTGCTGGTGGTGGACCGGGATATGGATAACTTGGAGTGACAGAATTGGAATTGTTGTAAGGTGGTGGATAATGGGAATATTGTGGATATGGATATGGACCTGGACCTGAAGCTGGGGAAGTAGGGAATGGAGCAGAATTGTGAGATGGGTATGGTTGTTTTGACGGTGGTGGCACGCGAGGGTAGCCATATGCGAGGTTATATGGGTATGGTGATGGAGATGAATGGTAAGTATTGTTATCCATTAATATACACAACAATTTCTTAACTTCTGATCCTTTTCAATATACACTCAAATCTCTATTTGAGCAAACGACCTCAAAAGATTGCAAAGGAACCGAAAGGGTCTCCTTCTTGAACCCAGAAAAGATCCATTACTCAATCGATTAGACAAATAATGAACAAGCAATTCTAATACAGGCGAAGGTAGAAGTCAAGAAAAGAACGCAGCTTCTTCTTTTTTTTTTTCCTTTTTTTTTTTTCAATAGAAAGCAATACAGAAAGATTAAATGGGGTTTTTGTTCATTTTTCGGATTATTGAAGAGTGCAAATCATATAATTTCCTCTTGAGCTTGAATTCAGAGAGTGGGATTGAAATAGAGTACCTTAATATTGTGAATGCCCTATAATAAATTCTGCGAACTTCTAAGCCCAAAAGGAGAAAATCAATATTATGAACAGACAGTTCTGCGATCAATTTATATAGTAACGCGTAATCACGATTCCCTCCTAGAAATTTCGATGAAGAAGAGAAATTAGCTGCCGGGTAAATCCCGGTTTCCAGATTGCACATGTTGCAATGTTTCAGAGATGCTTAGGTTGGACAGATTAGGCAGTCAGGTTTTAATCTGGCCTTTTGGTTACGTGGAGCTCTATAATTGGCTGCTATCAAATATTATATGGAGATTGCGTCATTAGTGGGATTTGGGACGAAATTTTTGTTGTCATATTTAAAGGGCATTTATGGAAACATAGCAATTTTTTAGGGTCAACTTGTGGAGATGTACCAAATAAGTTGGGTGAGTGATTCGGGTCGTAGTTTTAACCCATTTACCACTTAAATTGAATATTCATAAATATTTTACTTTTATCGTGTTGAACTTGTGTAAGAAATAGCGTCGAAAGATAACATTCTAAAAAAGGCGTAAAATGTTCAAATGTCATTTTAAAATAGTGATCGAAGTTTCTCCACAATAGGCATCTCGAATCTTCAAATTCGTAGAATGTTGCTTTTCAAACAAGTAAATGGTTTCTTACCAAGTTGTTGAGAGAGAGAGAAATCTATTGTTGACTTCTCTAACTCATTTTCTATTATGTGTTGCATGTCCGTTGAACTAATTCTGGCCTTCGAACACTTTACTTTCTCTAATGGACAGCCCACAACCCTTGAAAAAATTACTCAAGAGCTTTTCAATTTCTACTGTAATTTTGTTTATAATAAAATATTTATTTTTGTTACACAGTAATCATGGCTTGAAAATTGAAGTTGAATGAACGGATTTTTGAAATTCTGCAAATCGGATAGATATGAAATGTAACATTAGCTCATTTTCCAGAAGTGCATAAATTTTACTGTAATCTTGAAATATGCAGTAAATTCTGAAAATGGGATTATTTTGGAAATAAATATTCTGTCAAGATAGAGACAGACTATTGCCAGGTGACTGCAATAGGGCTCCTAACTGAATATTTTTGGGAAATCCATACTAAAGAGCCAAATGAGAAATTAGATGAAACAGTGCTTCCGCCTATTGAAATCAAACTCACTTTGTAGCTCAACTTCTCGCCGATTTTCTGAAAATTCATGACTTCTGGCTCAACAATGATGTTCACCCCTTTAGGCTCTGTTACATGCACAACATAACTACATGCAGGAGTCCCATCATTTGTGACTGTTCTCTTGTATGCTGCAGTAACATTTTGAGCATTAGTTTTGAAAACGACTGCAAATGAAGGGTAGTTTAAGTCACCAGGTTGAAGATCAGCAGAGTCGGGACAAGTGAAATTCTGCCCGGCGAATATGGCTATTTGTGTTGAGTTGTAGTTTAGGCTACACAAATAGTTTAGGTAATCATCGGTCGAAATGTCATAGATTAGGCCGGGATCAGAAGCAGTCTCTGGATCAACATGGCCGGAACCAAATGCAAAAGGGGTAGCTGAAGTTGAGTTTACAGAAGCAGCATCTGATATTGGAGCATTTTTGGAGTCACGAACATAAGCTGTTGTCATTAAGGCTGATTTTATTGCTGCCGGTGACCAATCCTTGTGAACAGACTTCAATAGTGCAGCTAGGCCACTAACATGGGGACAAGACATAGAAGTGCCAGAGATTATGTTAAATTGGACTCTTCTTTTGTCACTTTTGAGTTGTGTTGGACTAATATTTGGTGGCCATGCAGCTAAAATGTTCACACCTGGTGCAGTTACGTCTGGCTTGATTATGCTAGGTTCAACTACACTTGGACCCCGGGAGGAAAATGCAGCCATAACCGGCGCAGGATTTCCATATGCCGTCCCTAAAAACTCGATTGAAGCTGTCGCATTGTTTCTTAAGCTAGCGTAGTTTTTGCTGGCATTGGCTGCTAAAGCACCAAGAGATGTGGCTGGCAAGACGTGTGGATCAGCAAAAAGTTCATCTCCTTGATGGTCAGAGTTTGCTAATATCATGCCAGCTCCACCTGCCATTTTCACTATCTCTCCCTTTTGGAATCTGTCATTGATTCCTTGATCACAAATAACGATTTTACCGTGAACAAATCTTGGAGAGAGTGAGCCGCTGATGCAAAACTTGGCTACTCCACCACCGGCGGTTTCTCCATACACTAAAGGCAATTGCTTGGTAGCCTTGCCAGAATACAATGAGGCCCCTGTGAAACTTTGTCCATTGCCAAGTTTAACTCGAGTTGGAAAACTGCGGTCAAGATAACTAGCAGCAACCGTCATAATCCATGGCGCCACATTGGCAACGGTGGAATCAGAAGGCCCTGAATTGCCTGCTGAGCATGAAACAAAAACTCCATTTTGCATGGCACCAAATGAAGCAATGGCTATATTATCATTGTAATATGGTTTCGAAGCGCCTCCCAGAGAAAGTGACAGAACGTCCACCCCATCCTCGACTGCTTGTTCGATAGAAGCTAATAAATCCGAGCTGGCGCATCCTAATAGATAGCAAGCTTTATAAGCTGCAATTCTTGTTGTATACCTCATGCCAGCAGCTGAGCCTTTGGCCAACCCAAAAATGTTTGCACCCTTGACAAGATTACCTCCTGCAGTCGAAGAAGTATGCGTTCCATGCCCTTCTGAGTCCCGAGGCGATCTGTAATCTAATGTTTCATTAATTGTTCCAGCAATGGCCTCGTATCCTTTGAAAAATGCTCTTGCACCTATAAGCTTTCTGTTACAGTTTGAAGCTCTAAATTTTGTGCCTGCCTGACATTTTCCTTTCCAACGAGGGGGAACAGGAGATATGCCCGAGCTACGAAAACTAATGTGTTCGGGCCATATTCCCGTGTCAACAATGCCAATTATTATATCAGAAGCTAAATTTTGAGCATTCCACAGGCCACTACCTTGTTTAAGGCCAAGAAACTGAGGCGAATGTGTTGTATGAAGCTCTAGCATTTCATCCAAGGTGGCAGAGAGAAAGCCATCCGTTTTCCTCAAGGATTCGAGTTGTTGCTTTGAGAGCTTTGCAGCAAAACCAGAAATGACAGTTTCATATACGTAAAGTAGTTCAGGAGACAATGTTTGTGGGCCTTGCTCTACTTTGTTGTGAGCCGATGATTCAGTGAGAGATTCGATGATAGCTTCGTACCATCTTTTGGAAGTGCCAAGAGAGGCATCTAAAGCTTTGATCTTCGTCTTGTCCATGTGGACCACATATGTTTCTCTTTCTGCTACCGCATATGCACTCAAAGCCTTGAGAACCAGCAACAGCAGGAGCCCCCTTAATATCATTGTTGTTCCTGGAAAAAATTGAAAACTAAGTTAGTGGGAGAGAAAGTACAGACAGATAATGCAATGGCATGCTCCATTGCAAGTTTCTGAGACAACGGAGACTAGAAATTTTAAGCATTCAAATCACAGTTAATTTTAGCAATTATGTTTCATAAAACAAATTATACAGAAGAATGCTTTAAGCAGTGAGCTAAATAAAATGTGCGTGCAAATGGCTGTTAAAAGGATCCCACTGGGATAAGAGACAGCCTAGAACACCATGCAACAGAGACACTAAGGCGTGCACAAACACCGATACTGACACTGTGAGATAGAGATAGAGTGTCACCTTTGTTTTCGACAATAAGGGAATATCAAAGGAGGACCTGGGAATTAACATAGGAAAGGGTATCTTTTATAGGCAAAGCTAGGGGTGTACGCGGGCAGGGCAGGCCGACCTTTGCGGTCTTGGCACTATGACTAAAAGATTTGACAGCCTTTTTATATTTACTCATGTCACATTAAAGTAAGCTCTTGATTCAGATTTCCAGCAAAAATACAATTGTGGAAGTCGTCGCCTAAATGTCCCCAAGCACTCTATATCTTCCCATATATTTTGCTATTTAGTATTTTAAATATTTTTATCCTGATTTCTGTTTCGCACGGGTAATCGCTAACAATTAAAAAGGGATCAGACGATTGTTTAAGGAACAAACTTCTTGAGATAAAGTCCCAAAAAGAGGTGTTTTATTGACGATAATTTACAATTGGAAATAAATAGAATGCCTCAAAGGGGCGCAAGTACACGAGTACTAAAAGAAATGTTTAAGTTTAAACTAAGAAATCGAAATTACATATTCTCGGTTTGAGAGTGTTTGATTCGAGTTCTTTTTCTCTATATCTTCTCTTTCTTTTATATTCCCTTCATGATTTTTTCGTGACAAATCGCTTGGAAACTGCTTGATTGCTGTATAACTTCCCACTTTCTTTATGATGGCTAACTTGTCGTGGAACTGCCATCTCTAACTGTTGTATTAATCTTTGTCGTTCAACCGCCTTCAACTAGGCTCCTTGAATCGTGGAATGTGATAAGATCACTCAATAACTGCTTCAATAACTGTTATTCTGGATAACTTTAATGTTTTATACTCGCTAAGATCCTGGGCGATTTGAAAGTTTGGGCAAGAACGGGGTCATCGCTTTGGGCTACTACAGCTAAAGGTGCCTTAAGCCGCAAACAGCCAGTTTCAGCATCTCCCATTTTGCAGGATGATGATGATGATGACGCTTCTCTCTTCCTCAGAAGAAAGGTAATTGAATTGTTTATTCACAAACATACTTTTCTATGTACTAATGGTTTACCTGAATTTCTCACAAAAGTTCAGCCTCTCCTTCGAAGGCTTTGGTTTTGGCAGCTCCTGCTCCATCATCTTCTGCTGAAACTGCTTCGTCCAAATCAACTGATGAAGGGATTATACTTAAAGAGAAACCCTTAGTCCTGGAACCTTCATCACAACCAGTAGAAGGGTCACCTTCTTCCCAAGGCGCCGACCCCCCAACCGTCGAACCAGAAGGTAATACATATTTTGATATTTTACCTTTACTTGTGCTACTGATTTCTGATTCGTTACTTCTTGAATTATGTAGAGGCTCCCATGGGTTTGCCCGTTGTGGCAGAGTCTTCTCGCCCAAATAAGGGGAAGTCCCCATAGGTGATGGAGCCAACTAATGATATGCTTGAACTTCCTAAGATTGCTGATGAGGTAACATTTTGCTTCACTTTCATTTTCGCTTCGTTTATTGTAGTGAAAGTCCTCAATGTTGGCATTTTTCTTTGCANTCTTGAGATAAAGTCCCAAAAAGAGGTGTTTTATTGACGATAATTTACAATTGGAAATAAATAGAATGCCTCAAAGGGGCGCAAGTACACGAGTACTAAAAGAAATGTTTAAGTTTAAACTAAGAAATCGAAATTACATATTCTCGGTTTGAGAGTGTTTGATTCGAGTTCTTTTTCTCTATATCTTCTCTTTCTTTTATATTCCCTTCATGATTTTTTCGTGACAAATCGCTTGGAAACTGCTTGAGTGCTGTATAACTTCCCACTTTCTTTATGATGGCTAACTTGTCGTGGAACTGCCATCTCTAACTGTTGTATTACTCTTTGTCGTTCAACCGCCTTCAACTAGGCTCCTTGAATCGTGGAATGTGATAAGATCACTCAATAACTGCTTCAATAACTGTTATTCTGGATAACTTTAATGTTTTATACTTGCTAAGATCCTGGGCGATTTGAAGGTTTGGGCAAGAACGGGGTCATCGCTTTGGGCTACTACAGCTAAAGGTGCCTTAAGCCGCAAACAGCCAGTTTCAGCATCTCCCATTTTGCAGGATGATGATGATGATGACGCTTCTCTCATCCTCAGAAGAAAGGTAATTGAATTGTTTATTCACAAACATACTTTTCTATGTACTAATGGTTTACTTGAATTTCTCACAAAAGTTCAGCCTCTCCTTCGAAGGCTTTGGTTTTGGCAGCTCCTGCTCCATCATCTTCTGCTGAAACTGCTTCGTCCAAATCAACTGATGAAGGGATTATACTTAAAGAGAAACCCTTAGTCCTGGAACCTTCATCACAACCAGTAGAAGGGCCACCTTCTTCCCAAGGCGCCGACCCCCCAACCGTCGAACCAGAAGGTAATACATATTTTGATATTTTACCTTTACTTGTGCTACTGATTTCTGATTCGTTACTTCTTGAATTATGTAGAGGCTCCCATGGGTTTGCCCGTTGTGGCAGAGTCTTCTCGCCCAAATAAGGGGAAGTCCCCATAGGTGATGGAGCCAACTAATGATATGCTTGAACTTCCTAAGATTGCTGATGAGGTAACATTTTGCTTCACTTTCATTTTCGCTTCGTTTATTGTAGTGAAAGTCCTCAATGTTGGCATTTTTCTTTGCGGGGTGCTGATGACATTGTGCGTTCCATCCAGGATTTGTTTACTTCCTGGGAACAAGTCAAGACGTCTCACCCTACTTCAACCAGTCATCCTTCTGCTTCTTCAGAGGAAAATATGAAGTTTCTCAAGCAGTCGGTATTTGAGTATGTGTCTTTTATGGATATGGATATCGGCCAGGCTAATGCTACTAAATATAAGGATAAGCTTGAGCTATTGAGTGTGAAATTGGCGCAAGCACTTATACTTCTGTCGCTCAATGTTTCTGCTGACTTTAAAGCGACGTTGAAGGTTGTTCACTCTGATATCCTCTTCTTGCTAGCCAAAAATGTTGAACTGAAGGCCAGGAGTACTCAATATCTTCGTGCTGCATCTGAAATAGAGTCTTTGCTTCTAGAAATTAACAAAGCCGAGGACGAATTGAAAGAAATCTCTTCCGACGTTATGGTCGAAAACTCTTTGATGACAAGTTTGGCTGCAGAGATGAAGGAATTTCAAGCAAAGATGGACGACTGTAGGGCGAGAATAGCTGCTAAAAAGCGTAATGCTTCTCAAGGAATTGAACGAACCAAGTCTTTGGTTGAGCAGTACAAAAGCTGGAGGTTGATGACGATTTTGTAGCTGAATTAAATGTCGCTTCTTCTCAACAGAGCGAAGATTGGGGGAGACTTAGGGAAAGAATTCGTTCGGCCTGGTGTGAATTGTAATTAAGACATCCAATGCCTTAACTTTCCTTTGTAACTTCGTACTAACTTTCCTTTTGTAACTTTACACTAATTGCCATTGCTAATTTTGAATGTAACAGCAGTTATCATCATTAACGAACGACTAATTTGTCTACTTGCGTATTAATTGACGTTGTCCTTAATCGTCAACCTCCCAAGCATTTAATTGCTTTATGCTAAGATTCATGTATATTCTTCCTTGGTATTTCCATGTCCATAAGTAAGTTGGAAAGGAGTAACTTTGGTATTTGATCGAGGCGACGTCCTATAAGCCCATAAGACCTTATTTAGACATTCATGCCAATTTCTGGCATTTTCATCTATCATTTTTCTTATGATATTTTTTAAAACCTTATTAGAAGATTNTGATTCGGTATACTCACCATCACTTAACTTATGTTGCAAACACACTCTGATTGATCGCACATTGATTTTCATAGGCAAAACGGTCTCATGTCCATAAGTAAGTTGGAAAGGAGTAACTTTGGTATTTGATCGAGGCGACGTCCTATAAGCCCATAAGATCTTATTTAGACATTCATGCCAATTTCTGGCATTTTCATCTATCATTTTTCTTATGATATTTTTTAAAACCTTATTAGAAGATTCTGCTTGTCCGTTAGATTGAGCGTAATATAGTATGGAGTTCACTAATTTAACTCCAAACTCGTTCAAGAATTTATTCACTTCATCTCCATTTAAAGAAGTTCCGTGATCTACCATCAAAATTTGTGGAATCCCAAATTTATAAATAATATGATCACGGATAAATTCTAGGGAAAATTGCAGCCGAGGTACCAAACCTTTCGTTTATTAGCAGACTTTGCTCAAACCTTTCATTTGTGCCACTGGAGGTACCAAACCTTTCAAAAATCCGCACCTGAAGGCCAAATGGATGGAAACCGTCCGTTTGACCGTTAGTTGACCAATAAAATTAAATATTGACCAATTTTTGACCAATTGAAAGGGGTAAAAAGGTAAAAGTTACTTAACCCTATAATAAAATAATTAAAATAAATAACAAAAACATAAAAAAAAAAAATATACTATTCATCTCCTTCTTCACTCACCCCGCCCCCACGCCCACCCGCACACCACCCTACCCCCATCCCATCCAAAACCAAAAACAGAAATTAAGCAACCCCCTTTTTCTTCAACCTCCCCACCCCATCGCACCCCACCTCACCCCACTCCTTGTAAAAAAGAGATGAATTTTCAAAGAAAAAAAAAACAAAATTTCGTAGAGAAAGAAAGGAATTTAGAGAGAGAAAAAGAAATAATGCGTTGGATTAAAGAGAGAAAGTGTATTGTTTTTCATTTTGTTATTGAGAGTATTAATTGTTTTTTTGGGGTATTCTACAAATCTCACAGCACATATGGATTATGTAGAGAGAGAAAGGAGAACTCTTTCATGGTGTTTCCTATATGCAGACACTTTTTTCAATACTCCCATTTGCAAACCCTAGATTTTAGAGAGTTTAATCCAGTAATTCTATTTGTATTTTTGTGGGTTTTATTTCAATTTTGGTTATTTGGAATTTGGGGATCTGTATAAACCTTGGCTTGTTTTGATTTGGTTTTATATATTAGAGAGGAAGTAAGTGTTTTGATTTTGTGGAGTCAAATGGAGACTGATGGAGCTGGTGGAGGAGGTGGTGGTGCCGGCGGTTGTGGTGGAGGAGGAAGTGCTAGAAGTATAGAGCCGGAGAAGAAGACTACACCAGAGGCGTGGGGTAGAGTGGGGTTGGTGAAGAAGGAGATGAATAGTATTTTTTATAATTTAGTTATTTATTTTAATTGTTTTATTATATGGTTAAGTAACTTTTACCTTTTTACCATTTTCAATTGGTCAAAAATTGGTCAATGTTTAATTTTATTGGTCAACTAACGGTCAAACGGACGGTTTCCATCCATTTGGGCTTCATGTGCGGATTTTTGAAAGGTTTGGTACCTCCAGTGGCACAAATGAAAGATTTGGGCAAAGTCTACTAATAAACGAAAGGTTTGATACCTTAGCTGCAATTTTCCCTAAATTCTATGACACTATTTTGGGTGATCTCCTTTAAAAGTATCGTTTCTACCCATTTAGTGAAAAAATCAGTCGTAACTATAACAAAGGTATGTTGCTTGGACGATGGGGGATAAATCTTCCCTATCAAGTCTATCGTCCAACCCTTGAACGGCTAGAATTTAATAATGGGTGTCATTTCTCTTGCTGGCGCCCTTTGTATTGGACCATACTTTTGGCATGCTAGACAACTCTTCCTATATTGAACACATGATTCTCCCATCTAGGGTTAAAAATATCCATTCCTAATAATTAACCATCTCATCTTTTGGCCAGCTTGATGAGCTCCACATATCCCTTCATGCACTTCAGCCATGATTGTTCTGACTTCTTGCAAACTTACATATTTTAGTAATGTACCATCAGAGCGTTTCTTAAACAACTCTTCATCTATCAGTATATAATTTAGCAAACGCAACTTCATTTTTCTACTAACTCCTTTATTATGTTCTTTAAAGAACCTTTTAATCTCTACCCTCCAATCCATTGCATCTCCATCTTGTTTGCAATGAATTTTAATCCTTCTCGCCCTTCTTTGGATTATGGGCAATATTACTCCATATTCATAAGTAGATTTCCAATTTAAAACCTTGGAATACCCTGAGGCCATCTAGGCCAACTCATTTGCTATGTCATTATACATCCTATTAACACATTGAAGCTCTACATGGTCCAATTCTTCCAATAATTCTTGGGCGATTTCATATTGACTTATAATGGAATCACTTTGGTACTTAAAATCATCGATCAATTGGTGAATTACCAATTGAGAATCGCCTCTGACGATCACATTCTTTACCTCCATATCTATCATTAATTCTAAGCCCACGATTAAGGCTTCATATTCGACTTGATTGTTGCTGCACATCCTATCCAAAGTGAATGCGAACTTGTAAAATATCCCTAAATGATTTATCAGTGCTATTCCTACTCCTGCACCTTTAGAGGTTTTAGACCCTTTGAAATATAAAACACAAGGTTTTAATTCGAATGAATTGATTTCTAATTCAATTTCTTCAGGCATGTCAAGGCATGAATGATCGGCCAGAAAGTTAGCCAAAACCTGATTTTTTATTGCCTTTTGGGGTATGTATTGTATTTTGAATTCTGATAATGTTAACATCCAAAGGCCTCCCCTCTGGTGTAAAATAGGGCGAGAGAACATATATTTAACCAAATTTACTCTAAAAATCAAATAAACGGTTACAAGCCGTAAATAAGCCCTTAATTTCGTACACGTGAAATACAATGCAAGACATAATTTTTCAATGGCAGAGTAATTACATTCATATTTTGTTAACTGTCTACTCAAGTAGTAAATCGTCATTTCTTCACCAAATTGGTCTTCTTGCGCGACCATTCCAGCTATTGATTCTTGTTCAGCCGATATATACACTTTCATTGGCCGTCCTAGGATTGGTGACACCAACACTGGTGGTCTTGATAGATATGTTTTTAGGCTTTAAAAAGCCTTTTGATGCTCTTCTTTCCAGACAAATTCGTCCTGTTTTTTCAGCTTTAAAAGTGGCGAAAAAGTTTTAGTTCACCCTGCACAGTTAGAAATAAAGCGTCTTGAAAATTTTACTTGGCCCAGTAACCTTTGCAATTCTTTTTTATTGTTAGGTGATTTAGCCTCTAAAATGGCCTTCGCTTTATTTTTATCAAGTTCAATCCCCATTTTGTGTACTAAGAAACCAAGGAAGTTTCCTACATTAACGTCAAACGCACATTTCAAGGGATTCAATTTTAGTTTATATTGCTTAATTCGCTCAAATAAACATCTCAATTATTCAAAATGGTCCTCTTCTTTAATGAATTTGACCACTATATCATCTACATATACTTCAACAAACTTGCCTATCATATCATGAAAAATCATATTCATTGCCCTTTGATAAGTCGCTCCTGCATTTTTCAGGTCGAAAGGCATAACTACCCATTCAAAACATCCTAGAGATCCAGGGCACCTAAAGGCAATTTTGTGTATATATTCCTTAACTATATAAATTTGATTGTATTCTGAATACCCATCCATGAAGGAATATATTACGTGTCCGGCAGTCGAATTTACTAAAGAATCTACCGTAGGCATTGGATATTTATTTTTGGGTGTGGCTATGTTTAGATTCTTAAAGTCTATGCACACCCTTAATTTACCATTCTTTTTTAGCACTGGCACGATGTTGGACAACCACTCTACATATCTGGCTGTTCTAATAAAGTCTGCTTTTAATAATCGCTCTATTTTTTTCTTAATCTCAGGAAGCACATTAGGAGCAAAACGCCTAGGAGGTTACTTATAAGGTTTAAAATTTGGCTTGATTGACAATCTATGTTCCACCAAATCTCTATCTAAACCAGGCATATGCTCGTATTCCCAAGCAAAACAATCTTTATATTCCTTTAATAAAGTGATTAATTTATCACTAACCTCTTGATCGAGCATCTGGCTGACGAATGTTGGGCAATCTTCCCCTTCATTGCCAATATTCACTTTAATCAGAGGGTCTTGTGCTTGAACGTATCCAGGCTTGGTGATCCTCATTACTTCATCGTCCAATTCCCTTATAGGCACTTCTTCTTCTAAATAATCCACCTTGTTGACTTCTCGGCCAATACTTTGTTCCAACTCGAACACTGCCAATTTGTCTCCCAATGATTTTAAGGCTTCTTCTTCTTTCGTCTTGTCTTTACATTCTGTATTGATGGCCATTAATTTGGCTTTGAAAGCCTGAACATCGACCATTCACCTTTGTTGCTTACAACTCATTTAAAACCCCTTGATTACTTTTTTGTCAATTACTAGCTCTTCCAGGGCGACTATGTTTGGCCTCATTTGACTGAACATTTCAGTGAGTGCATCTACTGAAAACGGCTACTCGCTCTGTGCAACAATTTAAGTTTCTTCTCCATCTTGGACCACTCTGACAGGTTCGTAATTTCTTTCATACATGAATCTTTCCACTAAGTTCGCTTCTGCGACAAAAGGTCTACGATCTGCCTGCATCACTTCTGTTTCACCCTTGTCATTCCAGAAAACCAGGCATTGATGGAGCGATGAAGGTATGCAGCGACTTTCGTGTATCCAATCCCTTCCTAATAACACATTGTAACTAGTAGGACCATCTATTACGAAGAAGACTGTGGTCCTAGTAGTTGTCCCTACAGTAATGTCCAATGGCATAACCCTTTTAGCTGAAGTTGCTCCTCCATTGAAATTTGTAAGGATGACTTTTGTTAGAATCACATCACTTTCTGTTTTTGCAAACCTCCTCATCATCCTAGATGAAATGGTGTTTATAGTTGCGCCATTATCAATAAGTACTTTCGCCACAGGTATACCGTTAACTAAAGCCTTAACGTATAATGGTCTCAAGTGTTTAGTTAACTTCATGGCTGGTCTCTTAAAAATAGCCTTTTCGGCAGCATCTATTTCCACTTCTTGCTTGTTCTCTGTTGAATTATCCTTTTGTGATAAGTCAACGTGTAGTATGTCGCACTGAGCTTCCACTTCCTAAATTTCCTTTTTATTGTTTTCTAATGCCTCTTCTTCGGTTACCCAACCTGTGGGAGGAGGCATTATTCTTGGAGGTGATCCATACTTTTCAAAGAGAGGTACTCTCTTTTTCCTCTTGGGCGTCCCGTACAGCACGTAATAATCGAAAGAATGCCCAGATGATTCCCCTAATAAGCCCACTTCACTAACTCCCTCTCGATGTAGCTGCTTCAACAGAGTATTGTGCAATACTCCTCTCTTTCTTCTTTCTGCTTCCAGATCAATTTCCTCTTCGATGTTCGTCATACCATCATCCTCTTCACCATTGTAGGCCGCTCTAGAAGTTTGGCCTTTTTCACATTCCAACACACATGCTTCTTCCTCGTTATCCTCTTTCTCTTCTTCTTCTTTCTCTTTGTTTTTGAACTCGTTGGCTAGTAAATAGTTATTAGCCATGACAAGAGATAACGTATCGAACTGAATAGTAAGGGGCTGATCTGAATCTGCTCCATCCCTTCTGCCTCACTCAAACTTCGATCTCCTAGAAGAACTCTCTGGCAATTCTTCCATCGATTCACCTGTACCAGTCTCCTCACTGTCTTCGAGAACATTTTGATTGGCCACCTCGAGTAGTTTAGGCACCTTAGGATGTAGCACTCCCTATTGTCGCCTCATCATTCTTCCATAATTCCGTTGAAAACGCCTTTGTTGGGTTCTAATCATCTGGAATGAATGCCATAAATTTTGTTTGGCGAGGTTGTGGCATGAATGTTCTCCCATTATTTATTGACCTGAACTGCCTCTCGAAAGGCGGTCCCCTATAGAATGATGTACCTCGCCCTCTACCAGGCTGAGCGTTTGGAAAAAAAACTAGGGCGATGGTGATGTTGTCATCTCCCTGGTTTCTCTGTATTTGCACTCGCTTCTCTTTTACATCTTGCACAAAAAATGTCTTCATCCTTTTCAGGCTCCTTATTTTGATACGTTCAAAAAACACTGGGATGTGGCCCAGGGTCCTCTTCTCCGTCATCTATAACCAACTTGAATTTTGGAAACTTGTTTTCGAAATCAGTCGTCACCATGTTCACCTCAAGTGGCTGTGGAAAAGGGTTTTCATCCACTGCCATCTTCTTCTTATCCTCGAACGCAATTCGTCCTGATTCAATGGCGTCCTGTAACACATTGCGAAAAATCAAACAGTTGTTAGTCAAATGCGACCATGCATTATGCCACTTACAATATTTTTTACCCTTGATTTGTTCAGGACTTGGCAACTTATGTTTATCACTCAGCTTTATCTACTTATCCTTATATAGTTTATCAAATATAAGGTCAGCTTTGGTTACATCGAACGAGAACGTTCTAGCCTTCTTGTTTTCATTTTTTATAGGCTTATCCTTACCCGACGATCTGGGCTTAGTCATTATAGGACAAGTATACGCATCTCCTTTGATTAATTCGGCCAAACACATTTCGATTTGATCGTAATACTCGTCATTAATGGTATGAACATCAAAATTTGGGTCTCTATAATAAGTCCTCTTGCTAGAATTTTTCATTTGCTCTTCTTCTCTTATTAATCGTTCATACCTAATCACGTTTGCGCTTAATTGGAAAAAATCAGGAAATTCCCTGTCTTGGAATTTCTTTTTCAAATCAAAGTTTAGACAATTTTGAGCGATTTTGACAAACTCCTTTTCGAGCAAAGTACAAAATATTGACTTCTTGTTGTCTTGAACCTTTGAAGGAAACTTTCTGCCCATTCAGATTCGTCAAATCAGCCAAAGTAACTTCAGATTCAATCTTATAAAACTGAGCATGGAACAATTGCTCCAATTATTGCAATGTTTAAACAGAGTTCGCTGGCAAATTGATGAACCAAGAGAAAGCTATTCCTATTAATGAACTAGGGAACAACCTCATTTTATGGTAGTCGGTTACTTTATCACTTTGCAGTGTGAATCGCCCTATGTGTTCTAGAGTAGACACCTCTCATAAACCGGTAAATAATGAGAATTCTGGCACTTTATACCCTCTAGGCCATGGATATGCTTGATCTACCCAATCAGGGTAT
Source organism: Olea europaea var. sylvestris (assembly GCF_002742605.1). NCBI lineage: Eukaryota > Viridiplantae > Streptophyta > Magnoliopsida > Lamiales > Oleaceae > Olea > Olea europaea. Next base: position 188,900 of record NW_019238950.1, read on the forward strand.
GGCTTTGCATAAGTCGGCCTAATGACAGGACGTATCCCAAAAGTCATTTGATCATGTACTATTTCCATAATTTGATTTCTCAATATGACGTTGAGGTCATATGGAATTCCTACAGGTTGGTTGATCGATCGATTTGCTTGAGGCTTGATGTTTGGTCCTTGGTTGGCAACAAAGTTGCCATGATTTGGGCCATTGTTACCATTAGCCTGAATATTTATTCCATCATTGACACGTGGGGTATTATGTCTATTATTTAGGACATTGTCTCTTATATTTAGGTTACCTCCCAAGTTAGATGTACCATTACCACTATTCTGATTTAGCATTACACCATCCCCTTGGTTTGAAGTAGGTGGACCAAAAGGCGGTTCTATCCCCTGATTTGGACTTAGGACTGGGAAATTATGTCCCACGATTGTCCTAGTTTGAAAGTGATTTGCAATAGGCACAACTGGCTGTCAAATTTTGCCTAATAACTTATTCATTATTTCATTTAATTCAGTTGTTTGGCCATGTTGTCATAATGTGCATTCCCATTCTGAGTAACTCTTTCCACATTATGAACATTTCGTAGATTTACCTGTTCAACGACATCCTGTGTGAGTTCTCCAAGCAATGTACGCATGGTTCGAGGACTCAACTCTGTTATTGGTTCGTAACGACTGTGACTGCTCTGACTCTGTCTCTCTGTTCGTGGAGAGCTTTGCTGCTCCTCATATCGCTCGATCATAGACTGGACTCCTCCCTGACTTGTTGCTTCCTTATCAGATTTGTGAGGCATATTGTTTCACCTTTTGTATCTTCAACACCAAGCACCAAAGTCCCATTGGGCGTGCCAAATTGTTTTGTCGGGTAGTCGCTAACAATTAAAAATGGATCAGATGATTGTGTAAAGAACAGACCTCTTGAGACAAAATCCCAAAAATAGGTGTTTTATTGGCGATGATTTACAATTGAAAAGAAACAGAATGCCTCCAAAGGGTGCAAGCACATGAGTACTAAAATAAGTGTTTAAGTTTAAACTAAGAAATCGAAATTACATATTCTCTATTTGAGAGTGTTTGATTCGGGTTCTTTTTCTCTATGTCTTCTCTTCCTTTTATATTCCCTTGATGATTTCTTCGTGACAAACCACTTGGAAACTGCTTGATTGCTGTTTAACTATCCACTTTCTTTATGATGGCTAACTTGTCGTGGAACTGTCGTTTCTAACTGTTGTCATTACTCTTTGTCGTTCAACCGCCTTCAACTGGGCTCCTTGAATCGTAGAATGTGATAAGATCACTCAATAACTGCTATTCTGGATAACTATAATGTTTTATGCTTGCTAAGATCCTGAGCGATTTGAAAGTTTGGGTGAGAATGGGGTCATCACTCTGGGCGACTGTAAGATACTCCATTCGCTCAGATTCTGGGCGTTTTGCAAGTTTGTGCGATGATGTTACCGTGTTCGTGGGCTTCCACCGCATTCATCAATAATCCTGTTTGGATCTTTATCCTGAATTCCCCAATTGAGCTTCACTCTTTGGACTATTTGATTTGGGCTGCACTTTTAGTGTGTCAACAATTTCAATGTGTAAAGAATTATAAATTTATTTCTAAAAGGGTGGTTGGTTAGGAGTGACGTAGACAATTTGCTGCCTGAAATGTCGCAAGAAGTCCATCAAGAAATTGGTTAAAACAAATAATACATATTCTGAACTTCCCTGCAACCATCCTATTCTAGTTCGGTCCCATTGAGACAACCAGGCAAAGCACTATAGTAGTCCATGATTTTCGGCATTGAAAATAAAGTTGTCCATGTTTTTCCTTTTTTCATCGAAAGTGCACGCCTTTGATTTCGTAAGGAATAGACAGGCATATTATTTGTGCAAGAAATGGTGAAATTGTGATTGGCAAAATGTAAACATAATTTGTTAAATTCAATATGGATCAGCAACAAAGTTGTAGAGTTTGAACTCAAGAAAATGACATTAAACAACATTTTCATGGACAGATCATCTATGCATTATAAAAGGTAGATCTTTTTAATGGGATCCGGCAGTGGCTTCTTTCAGTAATGTGCATGCGTTTATGTCATCATAGTCTTACTCTTTTGCTTCCACTTAAATCTATGTACATATCAGAGTTTCAATGCTAAAAGGAGGCACTTTAAACAGTGGTTTTGAGGGGTTAAAAAGTATCCCCTTTACTTCCTTTAGTGCATCATGGACTAGGGACCTAAACGTGCTGAGTACCCTTTTTTTATTAGGGAAAAAGCTGAAGAAACAGGCTTAATGATAGGTGTGAGGTGAAATTCCAGCAATAACCAAGGCGATACCGGGCTCAATTTTCACCAAATATCAACACAACCACGATTGAGACAACACCCAACTTTCACTTTCTTTCTTCCCACCTACGGTTGCTATTTATACTCACAAAGAGTCGACCAAGATGAAGAAACAATACAGCCCAAGAGAAAACCACACAGGTTATTTGAAAGAAAAAGGCCGAGAATCAAGATCACAGAAAGAGATGGAGCGTTCTTCATATGGAGGCGTGGAAGGAGCCATAAGTTATAGACTAGTGAGTGGCCAAAAATGGTAAGTTAGGTTAGGTTAATTTAGTGGTCCAAACAAGGCTCAACACAAAGATAATGGGCTCTAAATGAATACCATAGCCCTCCAAGTAAATGGGAGAGACCGCGAGCAACATTATTAAAATAGGTTGTTTTTAACGGTCCATAGAAAATTGGGTTGGGTTGTTTCAATAATAGTGTCAACATATAATTCAATCATATGGCCAAGGCCGACTGATTATATCAGCCAAAAAATCTTGTCATTAAGCCTGTTTTTCTAGTAGAACTCTTTCATCAGTTCTCTTTTTAAGCTCGGCTATAGAAGCAGGTCAGTTCACCTCACATTTTGAGAGAACATCTGATGCAATGGTTGTAACCTTTGAAACAGCAAGTCAGAAATATAGAGTATGACATATTCTAATTGCTTGAAAGAATGTCTAAATAGAATAGATGCATGTGCTAGAATGGTCCGTACATACACAAAATTGTTAGCAGTGATTAAGATGAATCATTGTCATTGTTCTTTCAATAAAACTTGAATTTATAATGTGTTTTTTTACCTGTGCACAAAACATGTTTGTTCTTTTGCTTCTTACATCTCAAGTTTAGGGAAATAGATTACGATTTATGACATGTTTTTATCTTGATTTTTAACATTAATTTTCAATTGAAGTTATTAGTTCCAACTTTATATATTAGTGACAAATATGTTAGATGTTAGGGGTTTTAAATATATAATAGAATTTACATACTATATGTGTATAATATAGAATTTTTTTTTTTAAATATATGATATTTATTAAAAGTAATTATGTTGGGATAATTTATTAATGTCAATATATTTATAGTATATTAAATAAAAGAAAAAATTATGAAAGATTTTTTATAGTTATGTTGCCGAACATTCAATTTGAGGATGACGGCACTAATTAAAGATCAATACACCAATCACTTTATTTAGATTCTGTTTCTAGTTAGGCCAATAAAATTTTGTATTAACACGATGTCACAAATTTATTAAAAATACTGATTAGGTTTATGTGTTATTGTTAATATGACAACACATAAAACAATCAAGAGAATTTGTGAATTAAAAGAATGACTCATTTTCACCCTTGAAACATTTTCACTAATTCTATTTTCTGTTCAAGTATACATAAACTATGTCTGAAATGGTGATATTGTCATTATCATGCCCATATATGCAAAAGAAGTTACTATCTGAATATGTCAATATGCACTGGCCTTTTGATATGATTTCTATATGCAACAATGGATGAATTTACACTAATCTGCCCAAGGGTTATGAATAACTATTGGACTCCTTACAGTGTATCGAGAGCTTTTCCATGTTAGTGAACCTGATAAAATGAGTTTACTGGACGTTGGATTTGCCTTTATTACAACTTTGAAGCTTCGTTTCTGTGATAGGCGAGTGAAGGAGAGAGTCACTGGTTTCACCGTAATCTTCACTCCCTTTGGAGCCTTAATGGTGGCATTGTAGACGGAGTCGGAAAGGCCCACATTGGTGACCCTCCTTCTAAAAACACCTACAGTTGGCTCTTGATCACTCCTCAGCATTAGTTGCATTGTAGGGTAGTTTATAGCATCTTCACCATTCGCAGGAAGCAACTTGGAACAATTCACTGATACATGAGCAATTAAACTCCCTATAGATGATTCGTTATAACCTTCGTGGCATAGGAACTGAATATATGACATATCATCCATGTCATAGACTAGTCCGGGACTAACTGCTTTAGTTGGGTTCAGTTGGCCAGAGCCATATGCGAATTCAGCATCCCTGTCCACTTTAGAGCTCAGGGGTGTTGCTGTTAACAAGTGATTATTATTAAGTACGAAATACGAGTTTTCATAGGATTTTGGCTGGATTGACTATTTTTTCAAATTAAGAATGCTGATTTACCAGAAGTCATGATGGCAGATTTGATTGCAGCGGGAGACCAGCTGGGACGGAATGACTTCACATAAGCTGCTGTACCACCAACGTGTGGACATGCCATGGATGTGCCAGACATGAAGGTGAATTTTGAATACTGGGTATCACCTTCCAAGCCGGTCAGTGATTTAAAAGGAGTGTAGGATGCCAGGATATCGATTCCAGGGGCTACAATGTCAGGCTGTTCTTTGTTTCATCAGAAACTAGTTAAAAGAAACCTAGTCTTAAGCAACAGACAGGAAACCTCAAAATCCTAATGTATACCTTGAGAACACGTTGTGAACCTTGATTAGGACCACGGGAAGAAAATGAAGCAATAAATGGAGCTGGAATTTTAACTTCCTCGGATTTGTATATCACCCCTGATGGTGATCTGCAATTCGTAGAAGTAGAATACTTTATAATTAATGTACTTCAACTGTTGAATATTCAAACAGCTATAAAATGGTTTTCGGGCTATATGATCACCTTGTTGAGTGTATATAGTCATCGATTTTTTTCCCTGCACTGGAATTAACCATGGTTGCAGGAGCCATGAAGATTTGGGCTACATCAAGATATTGTTCAGTCTCAATAACAGCGCCAATCCCTTCCAGACCTTTGATTACAGAATCAGCACCCCAAGAAGATTGCTTGCAGTAAACAAGCTTTCCTTTCACCTTTTTGGGATCCATTGCATCTTTACCACAGTATCTTGTGATATCAAGAGAAGGGGTAAGTAAAAATTTCTTTCGCGAAATTGTTTTTCATTGTCTAATGCTTATTAATGATGCTAATACCTTGATTCATCCTTACTGTCAGCATTCTTAGCTACATCAACCCCACTAACAAGAGGGTACGACTTCTGCTTTGGTTCAAATGTGTTTATTCCAACTCCCTGTGAAATACGTGAATTTATTCATTCAAGCTAGGTCGTGTCTGCTATGCAGTGGACAAGACTCAACAATATGATAAGCAAGATTTTAGATGCATTTTCTCTTTTAGGAGTGTATAGTGCTATCCAATCATCCCAACCAAATATGCTACCAATGTACATTCTGTAAACTATCTTCTAAGAAGGTAAAAACTTACAGCTACCATTTGTCCATTGCCCAATGCGACTCTGCTGCTTAACTGACGATCAATCCCACTAGCTGCCACAGTGAAAATCCATGGTGCATGATTCGAAACAGTTCCATGGTTGGGTCCATCATTTCCAGCAGAGGCCACAGTGAGGATCCCTTTTCTCATTGCGTGAAATGCTCCAACTGCTATGGAGTCTGAGGTATACCTGCCTGTAAGGCCACCAATCGAGATGGATATAATGTCCACTCCATCACTAATGGCGGCATCAAATGCAGCTAGAATGTCCATGTCTGAACACCCAAAGGTGACCCAACAGACTTTGTACATAGCCACCCGAGCAGAGGGCACTGCGCCACGTGCAGTCCCTTTGGCAAGCCCGTAAAGGCTAGCATTTGGAACTAGACTTCCTGCTAGAGTAGATGATGTGTGAGTTCCATGGCCATCCACATCTATTGGTGATAGGGTGTCGTTTGGGTCATGCTGTTTGTCCAACTTGAAGTACCTTGCTCCAATAAGCTTGCTTCATAAGCATTAGCAAAGTGGATCAGAAGAGGAAAAATTATAAGTTAATATTGAATTACCTAAATACAATAGAGATAATTAGGAGAAAATCCTTTGTCCTAATCATAAGTTTACATCATCCGATACAGAGAAACAAATAGTCTCTTGTCCATTGTGCAGATTTTCTTCTATATGTCACATTTCGCGTGAGATATTTTTCTGTGAATATATTTTTCTCTGGGGGAGAAATAAAAAAAGATAAGGTACTGGACTTGAATTTACTTGTTGCATCCTGAAAAATTTACAAAGGGTCCACAACTTCCTTTCCATTTTGCTGGTGGAGGGCCAAGCCCGTCATCCTTAAAGCTCTCGGATTGTGGAGTTATTCCTGGTACATGATAAGAATATTGATAAACATAGAATTATAACAAGAAACCAAATTTTTATTCGTTTAGTTAATGGTTTTCTACCTGTATCCAGTAGACCGACTATGATGTTGCTCTCAGTTTTAAAATTTCTTCTTGCCGATGGATTTAGCCCAATAAATTCCCACGATTTAGTGGTATGTAATTTGTGATACCGGTTGGCGAAGATGGAAAGTACTTCATCCATATCTGTAAAAAAAAAATATTCCTTCATGACCTCCAAACGGTAAAACAAGATGTAATCATAAATGACGGTTTAATTAACATACCAGATAATGCCGTTGCTTCATCTTCCGACAGTTTTGCTGCAAATGCATTGAAGCTTCTTGTGTAGCTATGAACAAGGGACTCTGAGGCATCACTTTCACTGTTCCAATATGGAATTCACAAGTCATTCTTGTAGATTAATTTCTTTAGGGGGCCGAGGTTGGATAGTTGGATCACTTGTCATTACTCATAAATTTGGAAATTTCATGAACATAAATTTGTTTCCGTATTGCAATATCTATGTATATACTCATATATATAAACTCAAAACACACACGGAGATCAGATATACTCAACCAACCTTCCCTTCAAGGATGAAAGGACATCAATATGTGTCTTGAGTGCCAATCTATCAGTCACTGGATGATCTCTCAAGAAGACAATGTAAAATTCCTGCAAAGAATAGGATCACAATATTGATATAATCCAAAAACTCAAAACATAAACTAAGACATGTTCCTAATAAATTTAGAGTAAGCTACACAAATCCTTTTTTTGTGACTCTGTTGTTCATTTTTTCTAATTTACTGGAAGAGCTGACTAATGTTTACCTTCTGCAGATTCCCATAGGCAATTTCAAGACCTGCAAAGGTAAGGAAAAGAAAAAGACTGTACAGTGGAAGCAACTCAATGTAAACCCTCTTAGACATCTTAAACCATCAACTCATATATTTGTGCATGTATTCTGAGTGTTTTTTTCACATTTAAATAGGCTGAATTGCAAGGCATTGCAGAAGAAGCAAACAATGTAATCTTGAATAGATAAAGGATAAGATGTGACTTTAGCTTAAATTCTTACAGGTTTTGGATTGGCAAATCTTATACGAAAGATAGAAAAAGTATGTGATGTTATTTTGACAAAAAGTATGTGATGTTATTTTGACATTTTGACAACGAATATGATGTTATTTTGACAAAGCATATGATGTTATTTTGAAAGAGAATGTCTTGAATTTTGTATTAATATTTGAGAGAAAACTTTATGCAGCATTCATCTTCTAATTTCGGTTACTTTTACGGGATTGCAGTGTTTTATTTGCTTTACGAAATGACCGCTGAGAATAAAATACTTTAAAGTTGGGTTTTGATATTCAATAAATATAGGGCTATGATGTTAAATGTGGGAATATATTTCATAGGTCTCAAACTGAAATTATTAGCAACAACTAAGTTCAAACGCTCTACCCAACCTATTTATATTATCTCTTGAATGACTTTGAATTTTGGTCCATTTAGCCCTGTTATTGGTTCAACTAAAAGCCTAACCTAACAATACTTGTATATGAGCTTACCCCTAGCCTTTTTTGAGTGTGTGATTTGTGTGTTTTGAGAGGAGAAAAAGTGGCTGCCATTGAGAGACAAAAAAGGGGCTGCCTTTGTGGTGCCAAAAACCAGCGACTTCCCTTTCACTTTGTGGTCTCTTCCTTGCCTTGTTTCATGGTGTTTCGTCTTGCCTTTGTCGCTACGAATCATTACCATTATCTTATTCTTTGTGGGTGAGATTGAGAAGCAACTGAGGTCACGGGCGGAGCCATGTATGCACTCAACTTTGGGAAAGAATAATGATTAGTGTGGAGTAGCTTCGGTAAAAATATGTTTTACTAAACTCGGCCATGTATAGTTCAGTAACTCTGGAAAACCGGAAGCAGCTTCCTCCATGTGAGAAAAGTTGGTGGGAGAAAAAAATTGTGCCCGCACTGAATTTTTTTTTCTAGCTCCGCCCCTGACCGAGGTGGATATATCGGTTGTGGATTAGAGCCGTTTGAATTGGTTGTTTGGTAGAGAAAGATAATGTGAAACTGAGCTTGAAACACACTGATTCGACGACCCTTGGAGCGAGCTTCAGTGACATTTAATGTTGGTTTGGCAAGTTGCAGTGAATAAATTAAACATAATCGTAACCTAATCATTCATTTGCTGACGTTAATCATTTCATCAAACTTAATTTGTGATGTCTTATTATGATTATGACAACACTAAATTTTTCCATGCAACTATAATAAAACCAAGTTTGATCTTTTACCTTCTTTTATATACTCCTTTGCTACCACAATCTTCTAATTGAACACGTCAAAAGAATATATTTGATATGATCAGCTCTCAGTTCACAAGGTTCTCAAATCAAATGAGGAATGTTCGGAAGCAGGTAACACGAGCTCTTTGTCCCACAGGTCTATCCAGAAGCAACTGTAGTTCACCAATTCCACCTAGTGCTTCTATCCTTCGGCAAAGATATGACAAAAACAAATGTTTATCATGTCTCGTTTTCTTGTCCTTTCCAATTATGTTCAGTAGAGTGTACCATTCATTTCAGAAATTCAAGTGAATTGACTTTTTCCGTATATTGTTTTACCAAATCGTAGGACTTGATAGTAAAAAAATATGAATGAAAATTAAGAACCATATTATCTAGAACTCCTTGCTTGGATTCAAATGCAAGTTTCCCACCTTGATTACTTTGGTAGCAAAGCTGAAAGCTAGCTTAAAGTTTGTGTAAATCACTTGTTAAGTTAATCAGTTTCCAATTTTTACAACGCAAGCATCGTAAAATGGTTGCTTGTTTGATGAATTTATTGACCAAAACAATTCAAATTCTTCTTTTGTAGTAAGCTTTACGACTCTTAAAACTCTCTAATATTTTTATCGAGTCAAGAACTTGGCTAGCCCATGCTGCCATCCAAATTGATTCTACTGCAAGATACAATGGTGAATCTGAGGTTCATGAAGCTTAGCTAATTGAAATTATTAGTTATGGGACTTGTGGCTATGATGAATTATACAGCAAAAAGTTCTGTTTATTTAGAGAAACAAAACCTTCATCCACTACACTGCAATAAAACGATTCCCATAGGCAATTTCAAGACCTGCAAAGGTAAGGAAAAGAAAAAGACTGTACAGTGGAAGCAACTCAATGTAAACCCTCTTAGACATCTTAAACCATCAACTCATATATTTGTGCATGTATTCTGAGTGTTTTTTTCACATTTAAATAGGCTGAATTGCAAGGCATTGCAGAAGAAGCAAACAATGTAATCTTGAATAGATAAAGGATAAGATGTGACTTTAGCTTAAATTCTTACAGGTTTTGGATTGGCAAATCTTATACGAAAGATAGAAAAAGTATGTGATGTTATTTTGACAAAAAGTATGTGATGTTATTTTGACATTTTGACAACGAATATGATGTTATTTTGACAAAGCATATGATGTTATTTTGACAGAGAATGTCTTGAATTTTGTATTAATATTTGAGAGAAAACTTTATGCAGCATTCATCTTCTAATTTCGGTTACTTTTACGGGATTGCAGTGTTTTATTTGCTTTACGAAATGACCGCTGAGAATAAAATACTTTAAAGTTGGGTTTTGATATTCAATAAATATCGGGCTATGATGTTAAATGTGGGAATATATTTCATAGGTCTCAAACTGAAATTATTAGCAACAACTAAGTTCAAACGCTCTACCCAGCCTATTTATATTATCTCTTGAATGACTTTGAATTTTGGTCCATTTAGCCTTGTTATTGGTTCAACTAAAAGCCTAACCTAACAATACTTATATATGAGCTTACCCCTAGCCTTTTTTGAGTGTGTGATTTGTGTGTTTTGAGAGGAGAAAAAGTGGCTGCCATTGAGAGACAAAAAAGGGGCTGCCTTTGTGGTGCCACAAACCAGCGACTTCCCTTTCACTTTGTGGTCTCTTCCTTGCCTTGTTTCATGGTGTTTCGTCTTGCCTTTGTGGCTACGAATCATTACCATTATCTTATTCTTTGTGGGTGAGATTGAGAAGCAACTGAGGTCACGGGCGGAGCCATGTATGCACTCAACTTTGGGAAAGAATAATGATTGGTGTGGAGTAGCTTCGGTAAAAATATGTTTTACTAAACTCGGCCATGTGTAGTTCAGTAACTCTGGAAAACCGGAAGCAGCTTCCTCCATGTGAGAAAAGTTGGTGGGAGAAAAAAATTGTGCCCGCACTGAATTTTTTTTTCTAGCTCCGCCCCTGACCGAGGTGGATATATCGGTTGTGGATTAGAGCCGTTTGAATTGGTTGTTTGGTAGAGAAAGATAATGTGAAACTGAGCTTGAAACACACTGATTCGACGACCCTTGGAGCGAGCTTCAGTGACATTTAATGTTGGTTTGGCAAGTTGCAGTGAATAAATTAAACATAATCGTAACCTAATCATTCATTTGCTGACGTTAATCATTTCATCAAACTTAATTTGTGATGTCTTAATATGATTATGACAACACTAAATTTTTCCATGCAACTATAATAAAACCAAGTTTGATCTTTTACCTTCTTTTATATACTCCTTTGCTACCACAATCTTCTAATTGAACACGTCAAAAGAATATATTTGATATGATCAGCTCTCAGTTCACAAGGTTCTCAAATCAAATGAGGAATGTTCGGAAGCAGGTAACACGAGCCCTTTGTCCCACAGGTCTATCCAGAAGCAACTGTAGTTCACCAATTCCACCTAGTGCTTCTATCCTTCGGCAAAGATATGACAAAAACAAATGTTTATCATGTCTCGTTTTCTTGTCCTTTCCAATTATGTTCAGTAGAGTGTACCATTCATTTCAGAAATTCAAGTGAATTGACTTTTTCCGTATATTGTTTTACCAAATCGTAGGACTTGATAGTAAAAAAATATGAATGAAAATTAAGAACCATATTATCTAGAACTCCTTGCTTGGATTCAAATGCAAGTTTCCCACCTTGATTACTTTGGTAGCAAAGCTGAAAGCTAGCTTAAAGTTTGTGTCAATCACTTGTTAAGTTAATCAGTTTCCAATTTTTACAACGCAAGCATCGTAAAATGGTTGCTTGTTTGATGAATTTATTGACCAAAACAATTCAAATTCTTCTTTTGTAGTAAGCTTTACGACTCTTAAAACTCTCTAATATTTTTATCGAGTCAAGAACTTGGCTAGCCCATGCTGCCATCCAAATTGATTCTACTGCAAGATACAATGGTGAATCTGAGGTTCATGGAGCTTAGCTAATTGAAATTATTAGTTATGGGACTTGTGGCTATGATGAATTATACATCAAAAAGTTCTGTTTATTTAGAGAAACAAAACCTTCATCCACTACACTGCAATAAAACCATCGGGCATTCCATTCTTGCAAAATATTCAACCAGTCACCCCTTCAGGCCGGGTCAGCTGATGATGCAACCTCCTTGGCATACTTTAAAAGCAGGAACTGTTTCGATTTTTCAATCGGGTAAGTAATGTCGCCTCTATGGTTATAAAATTTTGAAGCTGCTGTGTTACTTTTTATAACATTAGGTCTCATTTACTTACCTTTGTGTCATACCTTTTATGATTGAACTGAGCTTGAATTGGTTCTTTTCAGTGTGCACTTGGATTCAATATCAATGTGTTGTTGTTTTTTGGATCTCTTATTGTTTTTTGTTCGTCAGTATAATTGAAATGAAGTATTAGTATGTTGCTTAAGATTGAGTCGCAAACATATCTGGAGAGAACCCCAGTTTTTCTGATCGGATAAAAATAAAATGTATCAGAGATGGCCTTTTTTCATCTTTGAACAGGTGCATTGCATTCCTGCCCGTTATTCATAATCACTGGAAAGTCTTCTGTTGATATGAAATAGTAAGCAAGCACACAATTGGAGGAATTTCTGTTCGCACGATAGTGTTGGATATTTCTGGGGAGAGAATGATTTAGCGATCCATAAGTTGAGGATTAGAAGATGTGTAAAATTTACTTTTAGTGTTCAGAAAAAATATTCAGTCTTTTAATGTGTAACTCAAGAATCAGAT